>NW_026595291.1:0-12031 GCF_907164565.1 Psammomys obesus | reverse complement strand
CTTCCTTCCTTCCTTCCTTCCTTCCTTCCTTCCTTCCTTCCTTCCTTCCTTCCTTCCTTCCTTCCTTCCTTCCTGAGAAAAACTGTCACTAAGTCTTTGTTTCTTTGGAAAATAAAACTAAGGGAAGTACCGTAAACTGAGTGGCCCCTCCTCCCCGGCCTCAGGAGGAAGGCTTGGCAGAGTTGGCTTTTGGCTGCGGAATTGGTGGCTTTCTTACTTCATGTTTGTTTTTGTGCTTTGCATCAATGGCAGGCCTTGCACTCTCCAGCTGACTTTAATTGTTACTGATGTTTAGTGGGCCATAAAACCCCAATTTCCTGGCTGCACCCCCAGCCATAAATGACCCATTTGCAGCAGCCTATAAACACCATTGGTCCCAGTTCCATTCCCAAAGCCTGGGGGCTGTTCTTACATCAAAGTTTCTCCCCATCCTTTGCCTTTTGGTTCCTCTGGCCTGCCCCAACCCGTGGCCCCCTACCTAGCTTCGCCACTGGGCAGTGACCACAGCAGCAGCACTGTGTCCCAGAAAAGGCTGAGAGTCCATGCAGGAAGACTGTGTTCTCAGAGGCCTGGTGTATGTGGCCCTAGAAATGGAGCACCCTCTTTCTTTTCCCATACAAAGTCTCCTGCCTAAGAGCAAGGGGACATCAGGGAGCCACCGACAGCAATAAAGTCTCATCCCCTGACTACGCCTGGCTGAGGCTGCATCCGTCACACACACTTTCTGTGTACACATGTGTCCCTTATATCTATGGCCTCCGTGCTAGTCAGTCCTGTCCCATCCTTTCCCAACAGGTAGGATGCTAGTAGTCCCTGGTCTAGAGACCTCTTGTGGGTCTGCCAACTGTTCAGGTGGCAGCACCCCAAGGGGAAGGAACATTTTGTCTTCCCTGCCCCCTCGTAAACTCAACTAGGCCTGAACCAGGTGTTTCATGCCTGACTCTCTATTCCCCACTCTCCTGGGTCTCACTATGAAGGCCAGGTTAGTTTCAAACTCAATCCTGCCTCAGCCTCCTGGGTGCTGGGATTACAGGTGTGCACCACCACACCTTGCTGTTTTGTGTCTTCCTGAGGAGCTAAGATAAAGAGGAAGCCGGGCAATGAAGAGCTAAGCCAGAGAGAACTGAGTAGATTGGAGTACCGCCTGGTGGCTTGAATGCTCTTCATTTCCTGTTCTATATGTGTCCCTGTGGACACAATAAAGAGAAAGTCCAAGCAGGAAGTCAGGAAGGATTCCAGGCAAACCTAATGTTTCTTCCTTTCTTCCTCTTTCTTTCTTTCTTTCTTTCTTTCTTTCTTTCTTTCTTTCTTTCTTTCTTTCTTCCTTCCTTCCTTTCTTTCCATCTTTCTTTCTTTCTGTCTTTCTTTCTTTCCCTTTTTAAGGGCTATTTATTTATTTGGGTGTGTGTGCATATGTGTGATGTGGCATGTGTGTGGAAATCAGAGGACAACTTTTGGGAGTTGGTTCTCTCTTTCTTCCATGTGGGTGGGTTCCATGGATTGAAGCCAGGTTGCCAGGCTTGGAAACAAGCTCCTTCATACACTGAGCTCACCCCTTGGTCCTTAGACAGCCCAGGTCAGAGGCTCAGATTCTCTTTCCCGTTAAGGAGGGTGTAGAGTTTCTAGTGTTTCTGTGTCTAATACACTCACAAAGAATGCAGGGGGACATAAGCTGGCCTTTGTGGTTCACATTGTGGGTTGCTGATGACTATAAGGGGTCTGTGGCTGTGGCTCTCACCTCCAGGTCTTAAGAGCCCTGTCATCTGGCCATGGTAGATAACAGATGTGTATCTATGAGTGGCAGAGTGGGGGTCGGTCCTGCTCCCACTGCTGGCCACAGCATGAGAAATCCTTGACTCTCTGGAGTCTCTACCCCGGTAAAGCCAGATCCATGGCGTCCACAGAGACGATCCAGGATGTGCTGAAGTTCTTGACTCTGGATAGGAAGGACTTTACCCAGACTCAGGAGTGAGGATCTTTCTTTTCTTTCCAAGTCCCCATAACGTTCCATCTTTCTATCCAGTCTCATTGGGGGTAAGTGGACACCATAGCAGTGGGGGAAGGGTGCTGGGTGTAGTTATCACACAGAGCCTCTTAGCTGGGGCAGCTGGAGTGAGCACTTCTGTGTTTAATTTCATGCAAGCCCTTAGCCCCGTCTCTAGTGTCCTAGTGCCAGAGACAGTCATGAGGAGATGGGCAGTGAGAGACACCTCCCCCACCTTCCTGGGGAAGGTCCTGCCTCATCAGTCTCCAGTGAAGATACTCTCTCATTGACATGGCCACAGGGTGCCTGGAGGGTGGGGAACACTCCAAGAACTTCACAACTGAATTGGGGGGAGGGACAGTTAGAGGTCCATTCAGAGCAGTGGGGCCTCTGATCACTGCATTGGCCGACAGTAGAGTTGCCTGTAGTGGTGGTCTTTTTGGAGACTGGGGAGACTAGCTCTCTTCACCTCTGTAGGATCAGGAGGAAGCAGAGAGGTCATGTCTCTCCTTCCAAGCTCAGCAGCTGTCCATAGGAGTCATGCTCCTTTGTGGGCAGTGAGCTCTACTTTGCCTTAAGAATAGGAAGCCATCCCAACAGTTTAATCAAACCAGGGAGCTGTTCGCTTAGGAAAGACAGGCAAGGAAAGACCCAGGCAGAATTAATCTGAGGGCCTGTCAGGTCCAAGGACTCGATTGGGACTGAGGCCTTTTCTTTCCTTCTCCCTACATTTCCTCTCAGTTCCTGAGGCTCATCTCTGAACGGTGTGGTTTCAAAGGAAGAGAGTTTTCTCTGACCACAGGCGTGTTCACAGTTTCAGAGAAAGCGCCTAAGTGGCTCAGCTCGGATGAGGACAGCTAGCCATGGGGCCAGAAGAAGTGGAGGCGAGGTTTTCTGTGCAGAACCACAGTGTGTGGGTGTGGCACTCAGAAGGGGAGCTGGAGAGGGGAAAGACATGACGGCAGGCCAGGCGCACTCCAGGGAATTCTTCTAGAGCAAGGTGCTCATCTGGCCACCATTGAACCCCTTTCAGCTCTCAAAGCAGAGTCTCCAGGAGAAGGAAAGAGGGTGATAGTCCAGCCTCTCACCCAATGCTTCTGGCTCACCAAGTAGCCCTCCACTCTTGGCCCTGCATCTGCCTGACTCTGCAAGGATCAAGCAAAAGCAGAGGCTCACTGGAATGTGTGGTGAGATGGATGACTAGACGATGGAGGAAAGACCTGAGAGCAGAGTGAGCAGCTCCAGTGAAACCCTCAGGGGTTCCCAGCAATGAGGCATGCCAAGTCCTCCCTGCCCCAATGCTACGTGGAAACAAAAGGAGCCTGAATGTTCACAGGAGAAGAGGAGGTTCCTGGCAACACTAGGCCCCACTGAGGTGGCACAGGGTCTCGAAGCAGAAGAGGTCTCTGGAGCTGAGCAGGGGGCTCAGAGTCTGTGCCGGCTTGGGCAGCTGCTCTGCATGGCAGGTATCATCTCCGTTGGCTTCATTTCCGAAGCCGGACACAGAAGCTCGGTCTGAGGCAAGCAAGCTGCTTGTCCCCTGCCCCGCCTCCACTTCCACGCTGGCATGTGGTCCCACTTTAATAGGACAAGGCTATTCAAGAATAGCCTTGAATATCCACCTACAGATAAGCAGGCAGGTGTGTCAGAAATCATTTCTTCGCATGTCAACAAGGGCCCGTGGTACCTTTGAAGTGGCCTGTGGGAACCTGGAGAAGCGGCAGGTGGTGGCTCTGTGCCCAAATGCCACTCCTGTATCTGACTCTATCTCCTGGCGTTTCACCATGTCTGTCTCCCTGTGGCCTTGTCCCAAACAAGACAGTAAGCTTCTCTGCTCCAGCAGTTTTCTTTCCGTTAGTACTCACTCACTCCTCAACTAGTCGTTGGATGGCCTGAAACTCACATGGCATGTTGTCCCTGAATCGGTAGTAGCCTTCCTGCTTTAGCCCTTGGAATGCTAGGATTGAGCCACCACAAGTCATCATGCTAGCTCATTCAAAAACTTTAAAAGTTTATATTTCCCATTTAGCCCACCAGGACACCGCTGTTCCTGTGTTTAGTGGGAGGTGGGGATCTCGGCACATTTTTCTACACCGACACCAATTGTCATCGCCTCGTGGATTACCCACGGAAACCCTCCACGTCAGCTCACGGTGCTTCCTCTGGTGGAGTGAAGACATTCACTCATGTGAGGATGTGTCTCTAGACCGGGACCATGCTCTGTCCTGTGTCCCACGTGTCCATCCTTGTTCAGCAGCACACAGTCTTGATTGCATTGGGTTTAAGTCTTTCTACCAGCCAAGATGAGAGCCACCGGCTTCCACCAACTCAGACCATATTGAGGTCTAGAATTCACCTGTCAAATTCGATGAAAACCCTTTTTGGAGACTTTGGTTGGAATTAAATCAAGTTTATAACAGATTTGAAGAAAGCAATATAGTTAGGAGTTCAGATTTTCACCATCTATGAACACAACTTATCTCTCTCTATTACTGGGGATGGTAATACCTGGCAATAAAACTTTACTCTTTACTCCATCAAAATCCCCCATGGTCTCTTATTAGATTCATTCCTGGTTTATTTGCTTTTGTTCCTGTATTTAAATGAAATATCACATCTTGCTTTTTATGCTCTTGGATGCTTTGGTAGAGACTCGCATTTTGTCTTTGTTTACTGGCCTTGCATGCAGCAGCCCAGTCCAGATCTCTTAGGTCTGATCATTTGTTTGCAATGGAGGTAATTTTGTTTCTCTCCATTCAGCTCCCCTCCCCCCTACTGGGCAGCTGGGACTGACTACTCAATGTTAAGTGAAAACACGGAAGATATTTTTCTATGGATGTAATTTCTTTTAAGGAGAAAGGTTTAGTGTTTCATTCCTTTGTCTTTCTCTCGTTTTATGTTATAATTTTCTGTAAGTGGCATGCTTTAGGTTTTCCCTTTCGATTTCTGTCCTTGCCTTTGAGTCTCTTCAGGAAAAAAAAAAGGGGGGGTTTCTAGAAACACTGAAAGAATGATGGGTGAACACTATGTACCTCCTCACCTACATTATTAATCTTTTTTGCTTAATTTATTTTAGATTTATTTGTTTCTATTTTATGTGAATGAGTGCTTTGTCTGCATGTGTATATGTATGTGTACCATATGTGTGCCTAGGGACCTCGGGAGGTCTGGAGAGGATGTTGGATCCCTGAAACTGTAGTTACAGATGGTTCTAGGAATGAACCCCATTTTTCTCTGTAAAAGGAATAAGTGTTTTTAACTTCTCAGCCATCTCTCCAGACTGTTGTTGGCACATGCTTCCATTTTTCTTTAACTACACACAGTTTCTTTTCATCAGAATACTCTAACAAGCAAGAGACCTAAAAGCTTTGGCCTGAAGCTTCCAAGACAAAGGCATCCTCCCACACAGCCTCCTGATCATAACCTAGGAACACTGATGTTAATTCGGTCACCCCTAATGTACAGTCTGTATGTTTTATCAGCTGCTAGTCATCCTGGAAATGTAGCATATAGCTTTTTTAAAAAACCATGGAATGCAGTCACATGTGCTCACTTCGTTTGGCTATGTGTCTCTTCAGTCTAGAAGAGCCACCCCTGTCTCCCTTGGCTCTTGACTTTAATGAGTATTGTATTGTGGACTTTATCAGTGCTGTTGTAGGCAGCGTGAGCTCATTTGGTCTCACTGCAGCGTAATGTTCCATAGCCTGTGACTCCATCACAGTTACATCCCCACCTTGACACTGCTGAGCAATAGCAGCTCTCTGGTGTTTTGCCCCCATTAGTTGAGCCAGTAATGACAGCCTTGTATGTGTCTCCTGGGAAACTTATGCTCGTGCCCTGAAAAGATGCCACTAGGTCACTGGTTAAATGTGTGCTTGGCCTTAGTAGACAGGAAGTTTTCCAAAGTAGCTTTATACTGATTCTCTTACTACTAATGAGTTAATATTCTGTTTGCTCCAGTGTGGACAGCTTACCTTAGGAGATTCTGGATTTATTGTCTTCACAGTTGGAGGTTGGGTAGTCAAACATTGGCCATCTTTGGTTCTACAGTGGAGGGGTAGAGAACTCAGTGACTGCTCAGGTTAAGAAACCAGAAGTTCAAAACCAGGGTGTCTTATTCAGGGTTTCTATTGCTGTGATAAAACACCATGGCCATGAGCAATTTGGAAAGAAAAGGTTTATTTCATTTCCACTTTCATATCACAGTCCAACACGGAAGGAAGTCAAGACAGAAACTGAAACAGGGTAGGGACTTGGAGGCAGGAGCTGATGCAGAGGCCATGGAGGAGTGCTGCTTATTGCCTTGCTCCTCATGGCTTGCTCAGTTTACTTTCTTGTAGCACCTAGGACCACCTACCCTGGAATGGCACCACCCACAATGGGCTGGGCCCTCTCCCATCAATTACTGCACTGTATTGCTCTCTAGAGAACAGAACTGATAGAATGATATCATACACGCACACACTCACACGTGGGATTTTGTTAGAGTGGCTTATGGTCTGTGTTCCCGCTAGTCCAGCAATGGCTGTCTACCAACAGAATGTCCGAGAATCCAGTAGTTGGACAGTCTATAAAGCTGGATGTCTCAGATGGTCTTCAGTATATGTCAGAATCCCTAAGAAGGAGACTCTACCATCAGGGAAAGTATGAATCCTTCCAGTAATTGTGAGGGCTGGCAAGCAAAGAGCAAGAGCTTTCTTCTTCCATGTCCTTAGTATAGGCTGCTACCAGGGGGTGTGGCCACATTTAAAGTAGATCTTCCCACCTCAAGAGACCCTGATTTATGTAGCTCTTCCCACTTCAAAAATTTCAAGAACTGTCTCCCTCACAGGCGTACCCAGCTGCCTACAGTTTTAGTTAATTCCAGATGTAATCAAGTTGACACCCAAGAACAGCCATCACAACTATCAATTGTGAATGCACCATTGGCTTGCCCATGGGTCAGTCTTTGGGAGCATTTTCTAAAAGCAAGTTTCCTCTTCTCAAATGACTCTGGCTCTGGCTTGTGACTACCTTAACATAACACGAGCCAGCACACAGAGGAAACCAGTGATGGAGTGCCAGTCTGAGGATGGAAGCCTGGAATTTTCTGGAGTTCCAGGTGTAAGCTGGTGTTGAAAGGCTGAAGAATCTGGAGTGGGGTGCCCTTGGACAATGAGAGCAGAAATAGGTGTATGCAGGCCAGAAGAATTGAGCCTGCATGAGCTGGCTGGCTGCCTCCTTCCTTCTTCTTAGATGCTGCTGACCATCGCCAAGGCAGGTCTGTTCCCCCCCAGTTACTGTATCTCAACAATAGTATCTGCAAACACCCCCTAGTCATACCTAGAGGAGTTAATCAGGTCAAACCAACAATGATGACTATGCAACACACTAATTAAGAATTCAGCGCCTTTTCATATGCCTAAAATTCAGGTTGGGGAAAACTTACATCTTGTTGGTTTTATATTATCAACTTGATGCAACCTAAAGCCATCTGGGAAGAAAGAACTTCAACTGAAAAACTGCCTCTTCAGGTTAGCTTGTGGCCTCGTCTGTGAGGGATTGCTTGAATGATGATTGAGGAGGAGGGCTCAAACCATAATGGGAGGCACCATCCCCAAGCATGTGGGCTTGGGCTGTATAAGAAAGGCAGCTGAGCATGAGCAGAGAGAGAACCAAGAAGCAGTGTTGCTTCATAGTTTCTGCTTGAGTTTCTGACCCGACTTCCCTCAGAGATAAACTGTGACCTGGAAGTATAAGTGGAAATAAACCTTTTGTTCCCCGAAGTTGCTTTTGGTTGTGGTGTTTACCATAGCAACAGAAAGCAATCTAAGACAACATTATGAAGCTGTATTTCTAAGCTGTTATCACTGCCTAGTTAGGCAGTTGATAGTCTATTTATCCTTCATGACAGGCTTGACTCCACAGCTGTGTGAAGATGGGCTCTGAATGTTTCTAATATTTTACATTTTTTGAAGTTTCTTTAAATAGCCTAGCATATGGTATTTGAGTAAATATTCTATGTGCACTTGGAAAATTTGTAGATTTTGCCACTGTGGTACTGTGATTGACAAGAGAAATATATATATTGGTCTTCACCCAAGTTCCTGGCAAAAAGCTTCTAAAATCATCTTAAGTTCTCAAGCAATAGAAATACTAGGAGACTCTTTGGTTCTGATATTAGCTCTCTGACCCAGTTCCAGGCACAGAGTTCAGACCCTCTTGGAATTTCCTGGGTGCTAAAAGCCATCTTTGTTCTGAGAAGCCCACCTTTTGTGGGCTTCTGTACCAGCAATATTGTCTTAGTTACTATTCTATTGCTATGAAGAAATACCATGACTAAGACAACTTAAAAAAGAAAGCACTTACTTGGGGGCCTGCTTACAGTTTCAGAGGGTTGGTCCATGACCATCAGGGCAGGAAGCTTGGCACCAGGCAGGCCTGATGCCGGAGAAGGAACAGAGGGTTCATATCTGATATGAAAGTCTCACGCAGAGAGAGAATGAGAGACTGGACGTGGCAGGAACTTTTGAAATCTCAAAGCTCACCTCCAGTGACACACCTCCTCTGATAAGACCACACTTACTCCAATAAGGCCACACCTCCTAATCCTTCCCAAATAGTACCACTAACTGAGGATCAAGCTTAAACATATGAGCCTGATGGAGTGGGGACATTCTAATTCATACTACCAGCACAAAGGTCAAGGCATGATTAAGGGCTTGAGACCTTCCACCTCACTCATCACCCCTATCCCGTCACACCTATCTGATGGAGCTGCCACAAAAACCCAGCACTAGATAACAGGGGGGTTAGAAGATCTAGTGTTCAGGACCCCATGGGACCTTTCCCCATGTGATGACTTGAACTTTTGAAAATGATTAGGAGGTGTGGCCTTGTTGGAGGAGGGGTGTCACTGGGGGTGGGCTTTGAAATTCCAAAAGACTCGAACTGCTCTCTCTCCCTCTCTGTCTCTCTGTCTCTGTTGCTCTCTCTCTCTCTCTCTCTCTCTCTCTGCTTCCTACTTGTAGATCAAGATGTGAGCACTCAGATGTTCCTGTTCTAACATCATAGTCTCTGGCCCTCTAAAGCCCAATTAAACATTTTCTTTCATAAGTTGTCTTGCTCATGTTGTATGGTCACAGCAATGAAAACGGTAGAATAGCTGGGCAGGGTGATTACACCTGTAATCCCAGCACTCAGAGAGGCAGAGGCTGGCAGATCTCTGTGAGTTCAAGGCCAGCTTGGCCTACAGAGGAAGTCCAGGACAGCCAAGGCTGCACAGAGAAATCCTGTCTCAGAAAACAAACAAAGGAAACTGTAGACTAGAACCCTCCTCTATGTGACTGTCCATCCAGCTGCTCCATGCATCCAGTAACAATCAGCTCCCCCTCCTTAAAAAGCCAGGGCTGTGTCCCCCTGATTTGGTGGGCTAACTAATTAAATCCAAAAAAGGGAATCATGGGAGGTCCCAACTTATAGTCCAACCTGGGGAGAAGTTGGGGATGATTTTTTCTTGTAACTCAGGCTTGAGGTGGGGGGCAGCTTTCTGCAGTCATCTGTGAGCTGTGACTAACTCCAAGTAGAGGACACTGGAATTGAACTGTGAAACACCCTGTTAGTGACTTCTGGAGAAACCTTTGGGTTTGAGGAAGCTTGGGTATATTTTGGTATCTAGAATGTTCTTCAAAGGTGTTGAGAGTGAAAGCAGAAATAAAAAGCTGTTTTGTGCTTTCTGCCTCATAAACAGTTATTGTCAGTTGTGTATACAGACTTACATATATACATTCTCCTAGTAAGGGGAACAGGAGCTGTCTCTGACATGAACTCAGTGGCTGGCTCTTTGATCACCTCCCCCTTAGGGGGAAGTAGCCTGACCAGGCCACAGAGGAAGACTATGAAAGACAGTCCTGATGAGAACTGATAAGCTAGGGTCAGATGGAAGGGGAGTAGGTCCTCCACTATCAGTGGACTGGGGAAGGGGCATGGGAGAAGATGAGGGAGGGAGGGCGGGATTGGGAGGAGATAAGGATGGGGCTACAGCTGGGATACAAAGTGAATAAATTGTAATAAATAATATTAAAAAATATATAACAACAACAACAAAGAGCGAGGGACCTTCTCTTGACCCATATGAAACTAAGGTGCTAGACTATCAGTGGCCACCAGAAACAGCCCTGAGACAGTGGCCCTTGAGCATTCTATCTCACATCAGTAAGGAATGAAGACAAAGGAGGAGAGGTCAAAGCTAAAGCAGGTTTTATTAAGGAAAAAATGAGACATTATGGAAAGGTGAGAGAAACTCCCAAGAGTGGGAGGGACTCAAGAGAGGGAAGAACCGCAGCCTAGAATTTTAGGGTCTTTTTATGGAAGGTATGGCAGAAAATGGACAAAATCTGAGGCAAGTTTTTAAGGAGTGGTTGATTATCTGCGAATACTGTGAGCAGAACCAACAGAGGCCAGGCATGCTCTGTGTGTGCCCTTCTGCCCCAGCTAGGAGGAAATCACAGGCTGCTGTGTGCTGCTCCCTGGTTAAGGGAGGGGATGTGCTTCAGCCCCTCTCTGCTCCTCTCTGATTCACTCCTTGATCTGGTGACCTTGGCTGGTCTGCCAGCCCTGGCTGGAGTCACTAGTCAGTTCAGTTGAGCTCCTTGTTTGTTTGTTTGTTTGTTTATGTAGTTAATCACTTTCCAGCCTAATCACAGCCCCTTCCCTCCTCTCCTCCCTGTCACATGCTCACGCCACTTTCCCTGGTACATCTAGTCCCAGGAGGACTAAGGGCGTCCTCCCCTACTGAGGCCAGACAAGGCCGCCCAGCTATGGAAGAGGGAGTCAAGATAGGTGACAGAGTCGGAGACAGTCCCCACTCCAATTTCTAGGGGACTCACACGAAGAACAAGCTGCACATCTGCTACGTATGTGTAGGGGGCCTATGTCCAGCCGATGCATGCTCTTTGGATGGTGGCTCAGTCTCTATGAGAACGCATGACTCTGTAGGTCTTCTTGTGGTGTCCTTGACCCCTTTCCTCCATCAATCTTTACTCCCACTTTTCCACAAGACTCCCCAGGCTGGGCCTGTTGTCCGGTTGTGGTACTCTACATCTGTTCCCATCAGCTGCTGGGTGAAGCCTCTCAGAATACAGTTACGCTAGGCTCTTGTCTGCAAACATAGCAGTCTAATTAATAGTGTCAAGGGTTGGCTCTCTCTCGAGTTGGGCCAGTCATTGGTTGGCCATTCCATCAATCTCTGCTCCATCTTTAACCCTACACTTCTTGTAGGCAGGACAAGTTTTAGGTCAAAGGTTTTGTGGGTGGGTTGGTGTCCCCCTCCCTCCAATGGAAGTCCCACCTGGCTACAGGAGGTGGCCACTTCAGGCCCCATATCCCCTGCTGCTAGGGTCACCCGCATAGATTCCCAGGAGCCTCCCCTGTCCTGGAGATGCCCCCCACACACACACACACTGATTTCCATTCTATCCCCCAGTCCCTAACCCCGTGCTTGATTCTCACTCAGAAGGGGAAATAAAATAGACATGTGAAGTAGATGGAGGAAGGGAACTGGGTGGGGAAGGGGATGGGGAAGGAGCAGGGTGTGGCTCTTAGTTCTTATGGGTAAGTGGCTAGCCTGTGGTTCTGCTGTGGGCCTTTCCCCCTTTGATACCTGTGGAGAGTGAATTCCCGTCTTGTTAACAATACAGGGAAAAAATAGAAATAGCGTGTATAGTATATACACTTGAATAATGTGTTGTTCATGTATACACATTTAAACACGTATTTATACTTACACTTAACACACTTTTTTTTTTTGAGACAAAATCTCAAGTAGCCCAAGCTAGTCTCAAACTTGCTAGGTGGCTGAGGGTGGCCTTGATTTCCGTTTTTCCGGCTCCTCCCCAGCTTTATAGAAGGAACAAACAACTGCAAAGGAAGGAGACTGACTGGCCAAGCAGCGAGCAGATTCTTGGACCAGCAAATTGTGCAGAGAGCTAGCTCCAGGGTTGCAGCCTTTGGGAGGTGTCATTGGTGTCGGGGTGAATAGTTGGTGACACAGCTGTCTTTGTGAATCCT
>NW_026595290.1:0-8361 GCF_907164565.1 Psammomys obesus | reverse complement strand
CTCTAAGGTCCTGAAAGACTTTCATCCTGGAGGAAAAAAAAAAAAAAATCAAATGCAGTCACATGTCTGCCCAGCATGGCGTAGCTTCTGAGAATCCTTCCAGCCTCAGTCTCATCATAGATGGGATTACACAAAAGCAGAGCGCACAGGTCAGCTGAACCCCATGGTCATCGTATGCAATTAGACTGACCACAGGCTGCACGGAGGCTGCACCCAGCATAACACAAATCTTGCTTCATGGTAACAATTTTCTAATTGTTACAAGGAGCGCATCAGAAAATACTGACCATCATAAGTGCAGCGCATCCATAAATCAGTAGCAGTGGTTTGCTGTCCTGGCCAAGTACTGTGCTCTGAACACAGCTGTATGCACCATGCCTTTCTGTGACTGGTGGTGCAATGTGTCTGTTCTCACAAGCGTGGTCACAGACCAGCGAGGAATGCATCACAGAGATACTTGGTCAGTTCCGTTGTCATCTTATGGGAACAGCTTCGGATATACTGCCACTGACCCCAGCATTCCTGTAATAAAACACACGACACTGTAGAGGGCTCACATAGTTGGACACTTAGACCCCAGTTGGTGGTGCCTTACTGGAGGAAATATGTCACTGCTACTGGCTTTGAGGTGTTATAGCCTTGTGTCACTTCCTGTTCTGATCCTGCTGCTTCCGATGCGTGGCGGAAATGTGACCATCCAACTTCCTGCTCTGGCTGCCACACCATGCTGCATTATGCTGCCACACCATGCTGCATTATGCTGCCACACCATGCTGCATTATGCTTTCCCTGTCCTCTGAAGCCTGTAAGCCAAAATAAAGTCGTTCTTAAGTTGCTTTTGATCACGGTATTTTTATCCCAACAACAGAAAAGTAACTAATACCACAGAGGTCTCGTTGGTATGTGCCCCGGATGCTATCTGATGCTGTGCTTAGCTTTTGGGTTGCTAGAAGCTAGTAGTTTATTAGTATGTCCCAAAGGAGGAGTTTTACCAGATGGTCACCAGGATGTCAGGTCAGACACAGTAGTGGGCAACAAATACAACTGTTAAAAATAAAGATAGCTCAAGATAATTGTCTCTGGGCCTGTAACACTGTGCTGGGTCTCAACAGCACAGGTGTTCCAGTCAGTCGACCGGCCTCAAAGATGCTGTAATGCTAGTGCAATGGTATCGTTTGGTCTGGGCTGGGTTTTGTTTTTGTTTTCTGGGAATTTCAGTTCACGGCTACCCCATTTGCCTGTAGAGGCTGAATGCTGGGTATTGTTGCTGTTCCATGGTACCAGGAAGGCTTGTTCCTACACTCGGATAAGCTGAAGCTGGAGTGACAGGAAGACAGTCTGAGACAGAGAGAGAGAGAGAGAGAGAGAGAGAGAGAGAGAGAATTGGTAAAGCCTCTAAGAAGAAATCCCTGGACCACATCAAATATTAACAGCCATTGTGACTCAGATCTGGTCTTTCCTTCTTTCTTTCTTCCTTTCCTTCCCCGCCTCTCCCCTCCCTTCCCTTCCCATCCAGCCCCCTCCTCTGTAAATGACACAATGTTTACATGTGACATATACTCATAGTAGAAGTATTATACCCACAAAGAAAGCAATCAAGAACACAGTGTGGGCTGACTATATAAAGGCAGAAGATGAGGGAAACAGGCATTTTAATCAACCAGAAGCCATATTTTAAACTAGATGGATCACATGTTTCCCTCTGTGCTACAGCTCCTTGTACTTTATACAACAGTTATTTAATGTTTAGACTATATTTCAATAAAAATTTTAAAAACTATATCTAAAACACACATAAAAAACATGGACATTGTATACTTAATATCTAACAGTTATAAATACAGCATAAAACATGGCACATTTCTGTGTTGTCTTAGCACAGATAATTTTTTTTTTTTTTTTGGTTTTTCAAGATAGGGTTTAAAAAATTTTTTTAAACAAACAAAAAAACCTTCTTCTAACATTTTACAAATGTTTTGCATTTCCTTTACATTTGGGTCATCAGTTTAATCATTTAATGGGTTTCTATTTAAATCATTTTATTCTTCACGGCTGAAGGCTCAGAGATGAACTGTTGTCTCAAATGTACCGTGGAGAGTGAATCTAATTTATATTTAGGATGTAAGGTAAGACATTAGTATCATTTGTACATGTGACTTTTGTGTGTGTGCATCAGTGTGAAGGTGTCAGATCCCTTGGAATTGGAGCTACAGACAGTTGTGAGCTGCCATGTGAATTCTGGGAAATGAACCCGGGTCCTTTGGAAGAGCAGACAGTGCTCTTAACCACGGAGCCATCTCTCCAGCCCCCACGTGACTCTTTTTTAATGTAAGAGCCCCAAGCAGGCAAAGTAGGGGGTAATGGTTTAATTTTACATTAACTCAGTGACTTTTAAGACAAATTAGCCCTAAAGTTTTAGAGTTGTAGTTTACCTAGGCTTGAGCAAAATAAGGACCTTGAAAACACTGATTTTCAAAAAAGGTTAGACTTCAAAAATTATGCTCAAAATTCTTACATTTCACCTGCACACCTATACACACACACACACACACACACACACGTGTGTGTGTATACATACAAATACACCTGCACACATGCTTACACACACACACACATACATACAAACACCCTAAGTCAGACACGTCAACAACAGTAACTCTAGTACACAACAAATTAGAACTGTAAAATGAAGTGTCCTCAGGTTTTGTGGCTGAGTTATCAGTTAATTTTAGAGGTAGAATGAGTTTTGTCTCGCAGTGTCTTAGACTCATGCACACACATGACACGACACCAATAAATCAGAGTCTGTCTTAGAAAGATGGAGAGTTCCATCACTGTGAGACGGAAGGCTGAGCGAGAAGGTTCACAGGGAGACTTGTCACAGACACAGGGGAGCAACCTGCCCTGCTCCTCAGCCACACAGCAGGGTTTGTCTTAGAGCAGGTCAGTAGCACCTTTCCCTCTGACACAGAATTTCATTCTGTTGAAGTAAGAGGAAGAGGTACGGTCAGGAAAGACTAGGAGAGAGGAAGGGGTTGAGAAGAATTACGTTGCTCAGAATTTAGCTCTGGCACAGCCTCCGGAATATTTTTTAATGATTTCTTTTTCATCTTTAACATTTCTTATTAACATAGATGTAGTTCTCCAGGCACTCTGGGAGCTTCCACAGCCCATCACTGAATCCTGTCCAGACACCATGTGAAGAAGCTCAGTGGATCTCCAAGGACAATGAAAGCCCAACACTACTCCAACGCGTGGCAGGCCCATTCTGGAAGCAAAACCGCCCAGGTGCCTGGAGACTCACTTCAGCTTGGCTGAGTGAGAATCGCCCCCATCGAGCCCAACCCCCACCCACGGAACTGTGAGCTCCATCAAGTAATGAGCAGCTTCCAGCCAGTAAGTTTTGAAGTATTTGTTACACATCAAGAGGTAACTGATACAAATAGATGATAGTCCATCATTCTTGGGTTCATAGTGAGACTGGTGATACTCTGTTTTTGTTTTTGTTTTTTAAATATTTTTAATATTGTATCTTTTATCTTTGATTGCACGAACATTTTGCCTTGTATGCTGCCTGTGTGCACGGTCCCTGTAAAGGTCAGAAGAAGGCATTAGATCCTCTGGAACAGGGTCTCTGTGAGCAACTGTTTGGGTGCTGGGAACCAAACTTGGGTTCTCTTCAAGAGCAGCCAGTGCTAGTATCCGCGGAGCCATCTCTCCGGGCCCCTAATGCTCCATTTTGTTAGTCGCTCAGAACAGAGCCTTTCAGGGTATGATCAATACCTGTGATTAGTTTTCTTACAAACAAATGCACAAATGCACAAGAATCAACCTTTCAGATACCAGCATTCAGGAAGCGGACAATGTCACTTCCCAGAACTCATCTCTACTGGTCTACTTCGGTAACATCTGGTGCAGGACATCTCGGTCTGTTCTGATGATACTCACAGCCTCGCTCTAACTGCTATCACCCCTCCCCCTTCAAGGTAGTCTCCCACCTTGGGGATAGCTGTTTTTGCACCCAGACATCTCTATATATTTTGGTCTCATTATCAAAACATATGTTTTAGTTAATTGAGAAGTCAACCAGTGAACCAGAAGTTTGCAGAGTTCGCTCTATGGAAACTGAGATGCGTGCTTTGCCCAGATCTGCTTGGTAGTTGGCTCCTTTAGAATTGCTAATGAGACAGGATGAGTTATCCATAAAAGGGGTAGGAGGCACTGCCCAACAGTTAAGAGCCCTCACTGCTCTTCCAGAGGATGCCAGTTCTGTTCCCAGCAGCCATGTCAGGTGCTTCATGCCTATAACTTCAGGTGTGGAGGGATCTGATACTTTGGCTTCCTTGAACACCTGCAGTCAGTCACATGCACATACTGTAAATAATAATGATGATAACGATAATAAATGATGATAATAAATGATAATCATGATAATAAATTTTAACAGACTGGGCAAAATTCCAGAATTCTAGGAGTCTGCCATCAGACTCCAGGAAAATCTCCATGTTCTCCCTTCACTGTACCGAACAGGGACCACACCAAGAATCACAAAGGAGGCTCTGTGGGTGTGCATCAGAGGTGGGGCTGACAGTCATTAAGCCTTCCTACCAGTCAGGCACACTCTGAGCTTTCTGTCTGTACTAATGCATTGCATAAAATCTGAGAAGAAAGGCAGCTTTTGCCAATGTGGGGCAGGGAAAAACAATGCAACTATGATTTAAATTAAAATAAAAGTTCAGGGTGTGTGTGACTTATTTTTGAAGTACGATGTACACAGGGAATAGGTCCCAAGCATGTCACAGTAGTTCTGGCAGTGTGGGCACCGACTTTTACCACATCAGAGAACAGTATTCACCCCAGTGGTTCTTCAGGCACTCTGTCTAAAATGCTCCTATTTTAGAACCGGTTTTACATGGAAGTTGTTCTTGAATGAGGAGACGCTTCCCCCTAGAGGCCATCTCGGGAATTGCTCCCTCCCTGGGTCTTCTGCGGCAACCCTTGTCTTCTCTAAGCAGCCTTCTTGGGACCTGATACATCTGGAATCACCAACACTCTGCTGCATCACCCATCCTTGCTCCATCACCTCCTATTCCTCTTACCTGCTTTACGCTTCCAAACATTACCACTTGTACTGTTTAACCTTCCACAGCATGCTGCTCTTCTGTCTTGTCCATCTTGCTGAGCCTCCTTGAGAAATAAGGCCTTTGGAAGGCAGGGAAGAACCAAGGTCTGTGTTGTTCACCGGAGTATTCTCAGCCCAAGAACACAGTCAGGCATACTACTTCTCTCTGTAAGGACACAAGCTGACAATGAGAGCCCCTGTGCCTGCTCCGCAGCCCTGTCCAGGCTTTCGTTCAAGTTCCTGGGCTCTGCCTGCCTCTATGCACAGACCTCTGCAGGTTTCTCTACTCCTTCACACTTACGGAGGTGGCTCCATAAATCCCCTGACATTGTTAGTCCTCTCTGGGGCTTGACTAACCAGGAGCAGCCTCAGACAGAGCCCCTGCCACCTCTGTCTTGTGTCTGACAGTGGTTAAGCAGCCTGGGAACTGTGTTGTGCTTTTGTCAAGTTAGAGGAGAGTGGCCCCATTCGGCCCAAGTGAACACAGGAAAGCCAGGGTCAAAGCCTTGGACAAAGTGCTGTCGTGGAGGCTCATCTCAGTGTCTGAACATAACGAGCATGAGACTATGCCATGAGCATGGCGGTTATGGTTCATGCCGGCATGTGATGGGCAGTGGATTCAGAATGCTGGCACTCAAAACGTTCTTGTAGAATGTGAAATGGGTCCTCACAGGATGCAGGAGGCCCACAGTGACCCATGGAGCAGGAAGCAAAGGACAGCCTGCTTTGGTGAAGGAGAGCGAGCGCAGACTCACTCCGGCTCGCCCTGCCCCCCAACATCACTTCTCACACACCTCTCGGAAGTATGTAAGAAGCCCCTGGTGCTTATTTGTGCCCTCATTTTACAGATGGGAGTATGGGGGGCATGTTACAGTAGACAAGCACCCTCTCGCAGAGGAACTGTCCTCAGAGGAGCACCAGCATTTCTGGACTCATTTGCAGCTTCCGCTGGACCCCATGCTGTGCCGACGAAATGTCCTGCTGAGAGGCTCCAATTATGTAGAATCCACTGGCCTCCCGGGAGTCCTGCTCCAGCAGACACTGGAGGGGGCCTCCACCCGGGGAGCTGCTGCCGACTTCCTCAGAATCATATACCTGCTGCCAACCGCGTCAACCTGCCGCAGCACCTACCCTTCACCACCCAGGCTTGGAACCCCTCCTCCCTCCGAGATGTGAAAGAAATCGGATTGATGGGCAGCCAGAACTCATACTGACCCAGCTTCTCAGACATCTGTCTGTCTGCCAGGCTACACTGTCAGCCATGTTAATCACACGCTCTTTTCAGCAACGATCTGCTGCAGTTTGGGGATGTATCAGTAAACAAAGGAGACCATGGCGGTGGCTCAGTGGATAAGGTGCTTGCCTCACAAGCAGGAGGATCCTAGTTCGGACCCCTAGAACTTAAGTAAAAGTTGGACACATGGTGCATGTCTGTAACCCCATCACTGCAGGGCAGAGACAGGTGAACTCCGAAGCTGCCAGCCTAAGCAGTCAATCCAGGTTCAGCAAGAGATCCTGTCCAAAACACCAGGTGTAGTGCAAAAGAGAAAGATACATGACGTAAACTCTGGGTTTCCTACACACACACACACACACACACACACGCACCAACAAAATAAAATTGTAAAAGACCGAGTGGATCCTCATGAGGCTTGTGTTCTGGTTTGCATGTGTAATTTTGTGCTGGACAACTCTATGCATAGAGGGAGGTTTTCCTGTGCCCTGTGGGATAGTCAAGAGATTCTCTTTACCAACTAGATGTCAGTATCAATTTCCCCTCTCTTTGTTTTGACTCCCCCACACTGACATGCTATCAAATGTCCCTGAGAGCAAAACCGTTACCTGCTGTGAGCCACTGACCCAGGGCCACATAACCCCCTGGCCTTCTCTCTCCTTCTTAGCATCTGGGCTAACTTCAGCCTTGGCCTCCCCAGTCACTCTCCTAGATTGCATGCTAGCCCCCACCCCTTTGATTTGCTTTATAACGAGAGTGCATTCTTAAGTATCTTCCTCAACAGAGATGCCCACCAAGGTGGCCCCATGCCAGAGTACACCCCTGAGGAATTATGCCATGCAGCAGATCTGGTATAAGGAGGTTTACTGGGGGGAGGGAGAGGAGGGCCTGGAGAAGGGGTACAGGCCAAGACTGAGCCATGAGGGCAGAGAGAAAGGGGACACTGGGAAGAGAGAGAGAGAGAGCTGGAAAGTGGACAGAGAGAAACAGTGGGAACAGAGGGCGAGCTGAGGTGGTGGAGAGGGGGTGTCTTTTATCCGGCAGACAGGGGGTGACAGCAGGTGAGCAATTGCTAGGTCCCTGAGGGCAGGCCAGCAGAATCGTCTGCACACCAACACCTAGTAAAGCTGAAATGTTATCTTTCCCCATCCTTTTAACTCAAGATTCCATCAAACTCCGCTAACTACTTGGCTACGGAATGGAGGCTGAAGGTGATTTTTCCCTCGTAATTTTGTAGTCTTTGTTCTTCCTTCCTCCCTGGTTTCGGATTCTGGTTGGAATTATCCATTTGGCGGTGACATCTTTTGTTGGTTTTTCTCCGAAAGTTTCCAGAATCTGGTTTTCATCAGTGAGTTCTGGATGTGTCCCCCAGTGTGTGGAGTTTGTTGGGCTGGGCACTCTGGGAACCTTTTGTTTGAAAAACTTGTGCCCTCTTGCTCTCGGGAATACATAGGTTCCCACTCACTTCCTAGTTCTCAACCTAAAATTCCTACTGATAGAACAATGTCTAGGAAAGGAAATCCTACCTCTTCCTCCTCCTCCTGTTCCTCCTTCTACTCTTCCTCTTCCCCCTCCCCCTTGCCCTTTAGCTTTTCCCTTGCCTACTTTGGAAACCCGGTTCCCCAGCTTTTGGGACTCCAGGTTTTGCATCCCAACCTCTCTGGCTTTGTTTTCACACAGATCCACACTGTCAGCTTCCACATTCTGAGGCTTTTGAATCTGCACTGAACATCCTACTTTCTTCCCTGGGGTTCCAGCTTACGGATGGCCTATTGGGGGACTCTTTGGCCTTAATAATTATAGAAGCCAGTTCCCCTCTTAAACCCTTCTCCTATCTGTCTGCTTGCCTATTCATCTATCTGTTTACCTATCTGTGTCTCTGTCATCTATTATATATCTATGTATTTGCATGTATGCAGGTATGCATCTATCTATCTATCTATCTATCTATCGATCTATCTATCTATCTATCTATCTATCTATCTATCTATCTATCTATCTATCT
>NW_026595289.1:0-25700 GCF_907164565.1 Psammomys obesus | reverse complement strand
TTCTTTCTTTCTTTCTTTCTTTCTTTCTTTCTTTCTTTCTTTCTTTCCTTCTTTCTGCCTATGAAAGCCATGCTCATTCTAGGGTCACTGGCTGACTTTTGTATCTTGCTCAAATATCAGTAGGGACAACTATCTAGATCTGCTTCTCTCCCCATCCCTGGTGTCTCACGGCCTGTTAACCATCTTAGCCTTCAGGAAACTGGGCTGTGTCAGTGTCGAAACTCACCAGAATACAGAAACAGCATTAATGGAGATCCTATACTGATAAAAAAAATTTACTAGATTCTCATGGAAAGAAAACATTTTAAAAGTGGGATGAGTAAGGTAATGACACGATGTGGGAAACAGAGGGGGGTTTTGGTGTCAGAACCGACGGTCAAGGTGGCTGTCACATGGTACAGTTTCACCTGCTGTCTCTTGACCTCTAAGTACAGAAGGCCACTCTCCCACTATCTTATTCCCCTGCATTCCAGGCTTTTTAATGTTACCAACAAGTCATTATATGGAGACCCACATAGCTAAAGTCTGCCTGGCTTTCTTATCACCACCCCTCCCCCAACTCCAACAAGTCTACACATCTAATTCACTGTTCTTCAACCTCTGAGCCTTCAGCTTTCCTCGGGGATCACACTCCCTTTCTCCAGGCAGATTGCATGTCATAAGCTAGGACACATCTCACCTTCTAACAGGAACTCCCACCTCCGGTCTCTATAGCCATTTTGTGTGAATGAGAAAGAAGCCTGTTCACAGGGTGGTTTTCACTGTGTGAATGAGAAAGAAGCCCATTCACAAGGCAGTTTTCACTGTCCACTTGACACAACGCCAGGGAAGAAAGTCTGAACAAAGAATTATTTAGAGCAGGTTGGCTAGTGAGCACGTCTAGAGCAGAGAGGTTGTCTTGATTGTTTATTGAAGTGGGGAGACCCAACCCATTGTGGCGGCATCATTCCCTAGGCCAGGGGACCTGACAATAGAAAGCTAGGCCCACCCCAAAATCTATCTCATCTATGAACTGTTGGAGCATCTGTAAGGGATGGTCCTGCTGATCCAAAGCTGCAGGCTCTCCTTGACACAGGGCAACAACAGGGCAATTAGGCCATCAGCTGGTTAACATCCCTGACCTTTTCCTATCGATATTTAAACAAACATGTCTCTATACTTTTATATTTTTATGAGACCCGGTCTCATGTAGCCCAGGCTGACCTCCTACTTGCTACGTAACAATGCCTTGAATTCTTGATGCTCCTGCCTCCATCTCCCAAATGCTGAGACTACGGGTGTGTGACACCATCTTGATTATCTGGAATTGAACCTGTGGCTTCATGCGTGATGGGCAAGCACTCAAACAACTGAGTGACACCCCCAGATCCTCTCTACTCTTAAAGTGCTACTACAGCCATGCACCACGTCCACGCAGCTTCTGCCAACAAAGGAGCACTGAGCACGGGAGCCACAGCGGCTTTGTCTATCTCCTGTTCACTATGCTCTCAGTTGCATCATTCTCTCTTTTGCTGGATTCAGTTTTGTGGGCTTCTTCCTCTCCTCCTCCTTTTTCTCCCCCTTCCCCCTTCCTCTTCTTCTTTCCTCCTTCTCCTTATAATGATTTCAAGAACACATGGGTAATGTTGCCAGTAAGGGACCATATTGAGTGACTGGGTAGAAAATAAAATAAAAAACGATCTAGGACTTCAAAAGTGGAAGCTGATTAGCTCATTGCTGACTAGTCAGGCATGTGCCTTTCCTCCCTAGCTTCAATCTTGCAAAACAAAGCGACAGACGCCATTAAAGCGGTGGTTCTCAACCTTCCCAAGGCTGTGACCCTGTGATACAGTTCCTCATGTTGTTGTGACCCCCTCCAACCATAAAATTATTTTGTTGCTACTTCGTAACTGCAATTTTGCTACTGTTACGAATTGTAATGTAAGTGTACACGTTTTCCGATGGCCTTAGGTGACCTCTGTGAAAGGGTCCTTTGAACTCCCCAAAGGGTCATGACCTACAAGTTGAGAACTGCCGTGTTAAAAGACTTCACTGAAGGCAGTAAGACTCACAACAGTTTGGGAATGGCTGGTAGCACATATGGAGAAGCTTCTAGCTGTCTGGATTGAAGGGCAGATCCACAGGTCCCTCCCCCATCTCTCTCTCTCTCTGCAATGAAAATGGCCAAAGTGAAAAAGTATATTTGCAGTCAGTTCACTGACCCCAGTGAAGACATTAAATTCAGGGCTAGCCCTGAAGGGTTAACAGTCAGTGTGAGGATTGTGCAAAAGAGGTACACGGCAGGTTCACAAATCACGCCACACTACTGGTTCCACTCCGGAGGTTTATTAAGGGAAGGGGGAGGGGTCGCAGAGACAGTCTCTGGACAGGGCAGGAGAGAAAGAGAGAGAGAAAGGAGGGGCTTGGAGTTCTCTTATAAGGCGACCCAGAGCATGCACGGGTAGTTTCAGGTGGTCCGTAGGTGGCCTCACAGATGCCCGATAACCAGTTCATCGGGTCTCTTGGGGCTGGCCGTAGAGATGCCTGCTTACGGATCCCAACAGTCAGTAATTGTTATCCACTGCATTTTGTGAAATTGAGGAGGGTGTATGTTAGTGGCAGTGTAGAGGGTTCAAAGAGTTTTTGGAAGCTCAAGGTAAGCTGATTGTAGAGAACCACTCACTACTCACAGCCACAATCCTCAGGCCTCCCAGGCCTTTGCAAGCTCACCCATCCCTGTTAACACAATGATGAAATTGCCCAAGGGCGTGTTTCTTAGAACTATCTCTGTTGTTAGCCCCACAGGATTTTAATTTAAGAAAACATTAGCATCTTCCTTCCACTAAAACTCTCATTCTTTCACAGACAATTTCCTTTGAAGACTTTTATGTGCTCATTTGTCCATTTTCTCAACCCCCCTCATCCTTCAGCACACCCAGGGCAGGGCTTCTCTCTAGTTCCAGTGAGCAAGTTAGGGCTGATGCGCCATGCCTATATCCATGACATTTCCCAGTCTTCATCGCCACAGTTTCTCAGCAAATTGGCCCAGGTGCCTACTCTTCCTTGAAGCTTTCTTTCTTTATAGTCCTGCAGTGCCGTTTTCTCTTTGTTTCACCCCCTAAGGTGGCTTGTTCTTCTCCTTTTAGGTTTATTTATCTTTTTTTAATCTCATGTGTATGAATATTTTGCCTGCCTGCATGTCTGTGTACCATGTGCGTGCCTGGTGGCTGCAGAGGTCCGAAGAAGGTGTCAGATCCCCTGGAACTGGAGACACAAATGGTTGTGCATTGCCACATGGGTGCTGGAAACTGAACCTGGGCCCTCGGCAAGAGCAGCAAGTGCTCTTAATCACTGAACCATCTCCCGCTCCCTTCTTCCTCTTTTTTTTTTTTTTTTTTTTTTTTTTTAAAGTGGGGGAAGCTCTGTCCTGGGCCTGTTTCCCAAAGAGTACTTTCTCTCTTGCTCCACTCCATCTTTGTGCTTAAATCCATGACAGACTTCTAGCTCAAGCCTCTCACTAAAAGCTCCAAGGCATTCCATCTGGTCCCTCAAGCTGGGTATATCAAAACCAAACTGTTCCCACAAATTGACATTTGTTTTTATTTGTGGCATATGGCACCCCAAAATTTACATAGCTATCTCTCAGAATCTTGGCAATTGCCCCTGTTCTTCACATTCAACAGGTCAGTCTACCACAACCCTCCTCTTGACCATTTCTCTACCTCTTTCTCTTTTGTTCTCTATTGTGGCCCTAGCTCAAGTAACTCACGGGGAGAAAGGCACACATATGTTGAAGATTCTTAAGTCCTAATGTCTGAACTTCATAATTGTTGAGAATGAGAATATGGCAGGTCAGACCCAAATTATGCTGGTCTGTTTTTCATCCCCTTAAAAGCCATTCATTGACTATCCCCATCTGACCTACCATCCTTGTGACTAGCAAAAGTCCACTAATCCAAAAGCTAAGGTCATCAGCTAGTATCTGAAACCTATAGTAGAGTTTTCCCAGTTCTACTGATTTATGGCTTTCTTTGTTTTGTAACTAACAAAATCTCAGGTGACTACTCCATAATGTAGGATGTCTTTTGAGGCAACCTGAATCCATTCATGTTCCTGGGCCATTGACATTCATATTTGGCTCAAGCATGGTGAGGGCTATGTTTCTCCTCAACATGACCAAAGGCAGACAAACCTCCTTTAGATGCTTCACATCAGATGTGCTCTGTGCTCAGCCTTCCCAATACTTCCTGCTGGAAACTCTCCACTCCTGCTCCATGGCTTATCCTGCCGTGTCCACTGTCAAGAAACTTAATGGTTGGTCTATCTTGCTCCCTGATTTCTGACACAGAGCACATAGTTCGGCTGTGGCAAACACTCTGTGTCCAGGAAGAGAAAGGGTGATGGTAAGGAAGGCGGAGGAAGAACTGGGTCAGCCCATTCTCTTTGCCACAGTACACAGCTTGAAGGTTGTAAATCTCCGTTTACAACATGGTGGTCTCCTGACCCAGGGTGGCTTTTGGCTTTGGCATAGAGCATCTCTCACTTCTTGGCTTGCCCTAGTGCCCTCCAAAAGTTTAGAGCCAGAGATCTCTGCCCCTTCATCTTCCTTATTCTTACCTTGTCAGCAGGTAGGCTGAATTAGGAGCTGGTAGTGAGGCAGCAGAGGGAAACAATGAAGAAGGTATCTAGAGGAAGGTCCCCTGAGCTTGTGATGAGAACCATGACGGTCACCAAAGACAGCAGAGACTATGCAGGCCATCATGGCCATACAGGCCCTTGACATCCTCAGAACTGCTCTCTTCTCCTTTTAGGATTAGTTGAAGTAGACCTAGCTGCCTTGCTATTGTTCTGCCCAGCTCAAGAACCCCAAAAGAACAGGAATAAATAGACTCCACTGTAAATACATGAGGTTCTTTTTATTATAAATCATTACAAGCTGCAGCTCGGGCCCACACGCCCCACTGCCAAAGCAGTGAGAGCTGAGAGTCCCGTGCTCAGGTTAGTTGGGTGATTTAAAGATTCTGGTCCCTTCCAGCATGCCCAAGGCAGGGGCGATTCCTGCCTGGCAAGCATCTATTGGTCAAAATGCTACATTTTGAACTGACTGGCTATAGGAAGGTCCCCAGACCATTAATGATCTGGTGTCCCTCCCTAGGGGGATGGGCCAATTTCCTAGCAACTGTATCTCTAGTGGGTGGGGAAAGAATGCAGGAGGGCGGCTCTTCCCCTCAGGGCATTCCTGGACTTCTCCACCCAGCTAGTTCAGGCCTTAAATATTAATAATAACTGCTGATCTTTAATCTTTTGGTCTCTCACTATCTGTCAAACTTCCTGTGTTTAGGCCTCCATCTAAAAAGAATGTCTTTGCTGGATAATGCCTATTGCTCATCCTTCTCAGCCTTTTAGTGAAATGGCAGGGCAAACCCAAGTGCAAACAGCATTGTTAACAGGCCCGAAAGGTCCACTGACACTGAGCCACAGAGTCCAGAGACACTGGTATTTAGCTTTAAAATGAAAATCTTAAAAAGATTCCTTGAAAGAACATAAGGATGTTGACATGGACATGGATCCTGTGGAAACTGAGAGCAGTAAGAGCTGTGCCTTAGTTGACAAGGAAAACCATTACCAGTAACTAGGGAGAAGGCATAGTAGTTAAAATCCTTGTTGTACTAGTGTGAGGACCAGGGTTCAGATCCCTAGAAACCTGCATAAACGCCAAATGGAGACACTGGCTGGCTGCAATTCCAGCCTTAGAAGGTGAAGGCAAGGTCTCTGCAGTCAACAGCGTTGAAAGGAGCTGGAGATCTGAAGAGTGTTTTGACATCAGACATAAAGACGTAGCTTTTAGAGTTTGCTTAGCTGGTTGTAGGCCCAGTTTTGACCCAGTATTCTCTCACTATGCTTCCTCTTCTCCCTTTTGGAATGGTAATTTGTATCTTGTGCCATCGTCTGTTGGAAGTATGTGATCTGCTTTTTTACTTTGATTTTCCAGGAGATAACAATTAAGAGATTGGAGGAGTCTCAGAAGAGACTTTGAACTTGTTGAAACAGTGTTGAGACTGTGATAGGCTACGGAGACTTTTGAAGTTGGACTGAACGCATTTTTGCATTACGATATAGTTACAAGCCTATGCTGGAATGTGGTGGTTTGAATAAAATGGCCCCCATCGGCTCACATATTTTAATTCTTAGTCATCAGGGAGTGGCACTACTTGACAAGGATTGGGCGGTGTCCCCTTGTTACTGTAGGTGTGGCCTTGTTAGAGGAAGTGTGTCACCAGGTGTGAGCTGGCAGTTTCAAGCCCAGTATCTTTTTCTTCCTACCACCCATGCATCTGGATGTAGGAGTCTCAGCTATTTCTCTACTACCATGTCTGCCTACCTGCCGCCGTACTCCTTGCCATGATGATAATGTGCTAAACCTCCAAAGCTTCAAGCAAGTCTCAATTAATTGCCTTTAAAAAAAAAAAAAGAGTTGCCATGGCCATGGTGCCTATTCACAGTAACAGAACAGTGATTAAGACACAAGGGGTCCCCGAAGCTAGTTGTATTGGTGAGCTCTTAGTTTGACTGAGATTGAGAAATTCTGCTTCAGTAAGTAAGGTGGTGGAGTAATTCCTGATACTGGCCCTGGGTCCACGTGCATGCCTCTTCTACCTTAGCATTAGACGAAGCAGCAAAACATCCCTGTTGGAAAGGAATACTCTGCCCGACAAAGAAACACACAAAGTGTGAGTGACCAGACAAAGCAGCTTCTTTTTGTACAAAGGGTGTGCTACAACTCAAGCCACGCGTGCAAGCACCTCGGGCTGGGTGGGGAGGTCATTCGATTCTAAGTGATGGTAACTCATCCTGTTGGAGGAAGCTTGGTCTCACAGTCTGACGAGAGCGAGACTGGCTGATTTGTAATTGGCGAGAACAGGGAAGGTGCTATGGAGTCAAGTCTTGAGATGGGTTGGGGGTTGGGCAAACAGGCACAAGTGGAAGAGGGTCACAGGACTGGGGTGGTTATGGAGCTTTGCCCCTTCTGGGGCTAGCTACCTTTAAAAAATTGCCTCACCCTCAACACTCAGTTTTGCTTAGTTGTTGCACAAAGTTTTAGCTTGTTTTTTTTTGTTTGTTTGTTTTTGTGGAGTAGGGAGATCAAGGGCTAGAAGTCTCCAGATAGCTGAGAGGTTCGGGGAGTCTTCTGTCTTGGTTCGGCTCCCATTCCTGCTGTTGTGTGTCATACAGCAAGCTTGTGAGGACATCTCCCAAATCCACTGCTTCCTGGCACAGCACACTGACATTTGACCACTGAAAGTCAAGAGAAACTGAATCGAACCATTCTTCTGTCTAAAACAATGGAGGATTTCATTTGATAACAGGGACATGGATTTGTGATAATAGTGTGCTTTAGAAATTAGTCTGTGGTTTTAAGTAATTAGCATATAAATTTTAGTTATCAATTGGTTCATAACAAACAGACTCACTAGGTGCCCTACTCAGTCATTTATCTAAATGAAAAGTCCTGCTAAATTGTATTTGTGGGCATTGATCAAAACTAATAGGAAAAAGAGATTAAGATAAAAACTGTGGGATTAAAAATTTAATTAGTTTGCCCCTTGAACAACTGACTTGCTGGCTGATCAGCTGCTTATGCCTGGAAACACATGGCTTCCCCCCTCCCTGCCGGTGAGCAGAAGTGCCTCAAAAGACTGAAGATGGTGCTCCATTGTCTTTGTGCTCAAGGGAGTGTGAAAGGGGAAGGTAACAGCTAGGACTGTGTGGCCCACTGTTCAGTGATAACACTCAAGCTTCCCTCGTGTGGAAAAGATCTCTCCACTCTGGTCTCCACCCCATGCCAGGGTTTCTTAGGTCAACTACCCTGACCACTACTCTACAGCAATGGCCTTAAGGAAAAAACAAAACAAACAAACAAACAAACAAAAAAACCCAGGAGTGATCTTGATTCTGTCTGTATCTCATTTTCTATACCACATCATCAAATCCCAAGCCTGTCAGCTTCCCTGCCATGGCATATTCTTCAGTGTGCTGGGAGTACAGGACAGTCACCTGGCATTATGTGGTTTCTGGGGACACAAATGCTGGTTTTCATGTATGTGTGGTGAGTGTTTTCATGGACAGAGTCATCTCCCCAGTCTGAGACGCCGGATGTTATGCACCTTCATATTCATACAGGTGACAGGTGATGCTACAGAGCGACCTTGCTCAGACTCCTCCTTGCTTTGGCTCCTCCTCGCTCTGTCTGATTGTGAGGACTGCGGACGGTGGAGAAAGGTTCCATTGGTGCTCAGGGAAAAGGGAGGGAAGCCTGTCTTTTTATAAATCTTCCTTAGCCTGTTGTTTAGTCGACTTTCTGCCTTCTACAGACCATTCACTTGGACTGCTATGAATCTTCTGCCCCCTCGTCACCACCCCTGAAATGCAGAGTCAGGGTCCCATGTCTCCCAGTCTGTGACCGTTCTCGGAATTCCCAGGATTTCTACAACCTTGGTTTTGAGGCTGGCCAGTGATATGGGGACTGTCCCTCAGCCTCTGAGTCTGAGGGACACACACAGTTGGACTGTGTCTTTGAATGTTTTGTAAGGACACCACAGGGATGCCACACCCTTTTTGATATTCCATGAGAAGTTGTACAAAGTCAACTGGTTTTGTAACGCACGTGCTGGCACATGAATGGAGGTCAGAGGACAACTGACGGGAGTCAGTTCTCTCCTTTGATGGTACGGGTAGCAGAGACAGAACTCAGGTTTGACAGCAAGTGCCTTTACCTAATAAACCATCTTGTTAGCGCAAGTATTCAATTTTTATTGATATTTATTTGAGGGTGGGTGATGATACCTCATTTTGCATAAGCTCTGGTGAAGGTGGGGCAGGGCAGGACATGTTCATACCGTGAAGCCCAAATGCAGATCGCTGGGAGAGATGCTTGTCAGGATGAGAACTGGCTAGGATGTTTCGTTCTCTTTGTTTTGTGACAGGCTTTTACTGTGGAGCACAGGATGGCCTGGTACTTGCAGGCCTGCCTTGACCTCAGGAGGGCTGCTGCCCTCCTTACTGAGGCTACCTCCTTTTTTGTTGTTGTTCTTGTTTGTTTATGTTGGGAATTTTTTTTTTAGACAGTTTTTCTGTGTAGCCCTGGCTATCCTGGAACTAACTCTGTAGATCAGGCTAGCCTAAGACTCAGAGATCCACCTGCTTCTGCCTCTTGAATACTAGGCTTAAAGGTATATGCCACCAGGCCCTGCTAGGGCTACCTCATGATATACACAAAGGAAAGCTGGATGTGGCACGCTTTCGTCCTGGCTGGAAGAATGTGGACTAGACAGAGTACTTTTATCTGTGCGTTATCAGCAAGTGTTTAATAAAAAGGCTCATCATTTTTGAAGGTTTATCTGCTCTGTTAGTTTATGCTCAGGACACCTTAAAGTATTTTGGGGCAGGGAGAGGAGATTGTTTTGGTTTTTGAGACAGAGTCTTATTACGTAGCTCAAGCTGCTCTGTAACAATCCTCCTGCCTCAGCCTCCTGAGTGCTGGTAGTAAGTCGCCATGCCTAGTGCTAGTATTGATATTATTATTCTTTTGAACAGTGAAGCTATAAGTTACTGAAAGTCAAGTGGCAGTTCTGGGGCTCGACACTTCTAACCTCCCAGTGTGTGCTGCTGCTGCAGCATGAGCCTGAGCCCCGACTGTGTGCCAAGCAGTGCTAAAGAGACAGTGTTTAAGAAGAATGTATGCTGGGTGACCTTTATTCACAAGTGTCACCCCTTTCTGAGTGACGGTTCCTGTACCCTGAGACTCTCTGAGCCGGGGTACCCTGCCAGGTTGCCGTAGCTACAGACAGGGACTGAATATAGCTGGCCATCAGCTCTGCTGGGTGCCAGATGCTGTGGGCTCTCAGCCCACTCCCTGGGCAGGCCTGTTACCTCCACCAAGCTCCTAGAGAAACTGAGGTTCAGAGAGGCCCAACAGTACACTGTAGGCCAGAAGTGAGCCTGTGCTCTTTGGCCTGACAGAGGGATGGCTCCCTCCCTCCTGTGCGTCTATGCCCCTGAGATATTTTTGTCCATAGAAGGACTGGTTGCATTTCTGTGAGCATTTCGTTGGAACCATGTGCTTTTTCCTTAAAAAGCGATGCGTCAGAATTGTGTGTGGTGTATAGCCTGTGACCGTGTAAACAGGCGTGCTTTCCTAAGTAGGTGGCATACCGCATATCGGGTCTCTTTGGCCTCCGGCTTTGGACATGAGCTTCCAGCTCCTTGTAGAACCAGAGGTTAATTCATATCCCTTGATGTGGCTGCTAAGAATGTGGCTGCCCTGTCTCAGAGTATTCACTGAACTCTTTCCAGGAGACAGAGCAGATAGGGACCCTTGGTCTCATGCCTCTTCTCCATGGACAGTTACCTGACCATCATTTTTTTTTTTTTTTCTGTTTTCTATGGCTGGAAGATGTGGAAGCAAGGAGGCATTGCTGTACCTATTACTGGGACAGACAAGGAAAACAGTTGTTGGGCCAACGGGATGGACAGTGGGCTGTGTGGTTTGTTAAAATTACTCTACTTCAGGCTGGCAAGATGGCTCAGAGGAAAGGTGCTCGCTGTGAGGCCTGCTAACAAGCTCTGGGACCTGATGATATAAAAGACACGTGTCAAGTGCGTTATTTGACATCTCTCTGCTCCCATCCTGGAAGAGAGCGGAGGTGTCTGTACACCAGTTTCTCTGTGTCGTGATGGACAGTTGCCCACACGAGTGGGTCTGGGAAGAAAACTTTGGACAGACTTCTGGTGATGGCGGCAAAAGCAAGCACAGTGCACTGAGGTGCTGTGGCCTTTAGGGCAGGGCTGGGAACCCACAGCCTTCCCCTTTCGACAAAACAAAACACTGCCCCTTGCTCCCCACATCATTGCTTTGCTCTTTCTCCTACCAATGGCCTTGGAATCTTCCCTCATGTTTTCTCTGTTGCCCTGGCTATAAGTTCATGTCACTCTCAAATTCTGTGAACTCCATCTTTAAAGCATCAGCATTTTGTTTGTTTGTCTGCCTGTCTGTCTGTCTGTCTGTCTGTCTGTTTGTTTGTTTATTTGATGCAGGCACCCCTGTGCAGCCAAGGCTGGCCTTGAACTCATGATGATCCTGCTGCCTCAAGTGCTGGGCTTCCAGGCATGCAGCATCTACCTGAGCTGTCTCCTGCACACTGCGCTGTCTACCTGCGAACACTGGGAAGCTCCCATGTCCTCTTCCACAGCCTGTTTGTTCGCTTTCCTTTCTGTTTGACTTTCTAAGAACAAGAGAAGGAAAGTTGGAGCAAGCGATGTCCCACACTTCACATATAAAAACAGGGACAAATGGAGTCTTTTTGTCTTTTTAATAAACCAGGAGGCAAAGTTGATCATTTTGCCTGCTGCCTGGTGTACATAAAGTACACAATGAATTTTGAATGTTTGGACAGTGTCATCTATTTGAGCTTCTGTGTGTGCTTAATGTTCTGTAAGAGGACCTGACTAACTCCATTTTCAGACTGGGCCCAAACCCTGGCCGAAGTTCTTGCCATCCTTCCCCCTTTTCTGCTTACCAAGTTCCTGAAAAAAAAAAAAAAATGGGCAGCCAGTCAGTAACTGCCCAGACATCTGGCCTGGGCCTATAAGAGGTGGCTCTCCCTTCCCTAAAGTCGGAACCAATCTGGAACATACAAGTATCTCTTACCATGAACCCAATCAATCCTGGTAAGAATTACCTAACCAAAACTGGAAAGTCCCTGGCTGGCTTTAAGAGGAGACTGGGAGCTCCTCTTGAGGTGGGCATTTTGTATGAATGGTCAACCCCCGCCTTCTGGTTGTCTCTTTGCTTTTACATACTATTTGAGTCTGGGATCTTTCGTCAGTGATTCTTGGACATTCGTAGGCATTCGTGTGTGAAATGATCCATACTCCAAGAATACCAGGAGGGAGAGGATCATCTCTATCTCTGCCTATCAACCTAGAAAACCCTTGTTAGAGTGCAAAGAATTTCTGGTGCAGAGAATAGAAACTGGCCTGAATGGAGACCTTCCAACGACCTGAGGACTCACCACAAGATACGCTACAGAGACAGGAGGAATAATCGGCCCTTTCTTGAGATACTGTGCCTTCCTTCCCAGAATCCACAGCCCTACAGGAGCTTACAAGGCACAGTCACACAGGGTGTGATCTGAATTGGAGAAGCATAACATCCTTCCTTTTTCTCTTCCTTCTTTAAGCACGTTTTCCCTGACATGTCAGATGTCCCTCATTCTCAGCCTCTCTACTCTTTCTCTAAAGCTTCCCCACCCTGTGGAGATACATGTGTCTGACCTCCATCCCTGCTTAACCGGCATGGCTCTCCACCCCCACTTCTCTTCTCCATTCTCCAGGCAGATATGGAGATTTATAGCTTGCCTGCCCTGGGAGTTTTTTTTTTTTTTTTTAACTCTAATAAAAAAGTCCTTGAGTTCCTATTTAAGCCCATTCTTAAATTCTTTTATTAATGAGACTAAGAACTTTCCCAGGATCGCCCTTCTCATTCCCACCCACCTCTCTTATACCTGCCGTGTTGCGGCTCTGAAAAGAATAGAATCAATTCTCTCTTTGGACTTGGTTTAATTTAATCTACCACAAAATCAATGCATCCTTGTTTCAGGAAAATCTTACATTACAAAAAAAGCAAAAGAGAATAAGAAAAATAACCCTGTGTGTTTTTACCACCCAGAGATACTTACTATTAGCATGCCGGAGTATGGGCCTCCTCGTGTCTTCTTTGTGTGTTTTCATGGAGTCTTAACAGAATTTTATACCTCTCTCTTTAAAACTTAATACCTCAATATAAGCACCTCGGCTTACTGTTCACAGCTCAGTGAACACCTTTTTTTTTGTAGCCGTGTGCCATCTCATCTCCCTGTTGTAGACCCGTTAACTCCTTTTCTATTTTTTAAGATCGTAAGTAACACAGCCCTCTGCTTCCCCTGCCCTCATTTCACTGCCACTGCCTGTGGGTTTCTTCGGGAGAGAGTCCCCACAAGGCAATAACTAGTTCTAACGGATACGGATTCTTAATGCGTTTTGCGAGATTTCATTTTGATTTCTAAAGCTGCCTGAATGTGACTTCCATAAAAGAGCTCCTGCAAAGCGGATTGCCTGGAAGAACTGACTTCCAGTGTTGAGACATTCAGACCTGGTGTTTTAGCACCCAGTTTAAATGTGCAGATTCCAGCTCTCTCCTCTTCCATCCTCTTCTGCTAATAAACTGCAGCAACAGAGCTGTAAAATTTCCCTTTGCTAAACAACAGCTTCTCCTGTTCTCGGGGATTGTTTTTGTAAGTCTTCTGGCAGATACCGGCTTTATGCTGAGAACTGTGCATTATATTTTTGCACGCCTGTTTAGGGTGTTTTAAGGGTTTAGTTCTGCTTTATGCATTTTTTTTTCTTTTATTGCTCAGTCTGTGGAAACAGCCCAGTAGAGTAAGAGTGCTCTGAAAGCATGAGGACCTGAGTTCAAATCCCCAGCACATACTTGAAAAGCTGGGTATGTCTGGCTGTGAATGCAGCCCCCACTGAGGGGCAAAGACAGGTGTAGCCTGACAGCTTGTTGGCCTAGAAAGGTGAGTTTCAAGGCAGTAAGACAGAATGATGGAGGAAGACCCCCAACATAGTGCTCTGACTTCTATGTGCACACACACAGATATACATGTCTGTACACATACACACACACACACACACACACACACACACACACACACACTACCTGAAATACACACAAATAATTTTTTTTTAATTGTAAAGGAGGCCTAGACTTTGCAGCAATAGAGCTTATAGTGATAAGTCTGTGTTGGTCTTGTTCAAAGGATCAGAACTACCTTGCAGGGTTTACCCTTGTGAACAGCATGTGGGTAAGGTGTCCCCCCAGCAAGGCTGGCCAGCCTGGAGAGGACCTTGCTAAAGAAGGGCCGTTTATAAATGAAGGAAACCATGCAATGACAGGTGGGAGAGGAGAGATTGGACCTGCCAGCCCCCGGAAAGACTGAGGGTGGCTTGAAAGAGAATCATCTCATTGTGTATGATGGCAAGCATGGGGCAAGGTTAGAAAGGATGGCAGCGCTTATTTGTCATGAAAAGATGTCCATTCTGAAGAGCAAGTTGTAAAGAAACACAATGTGTTCCTGTATTTGTTAAAGAAGTAAAACTTATATCTTATGAGTACTCTGGCTTCTTTATATGAACAGAAAGGAGCACGGGGAAATCACAGAGCTGGGAGGAGCACTGGCCTCCGAAAACTTAGCTGAGCAAGTGGGCTACAGTGGACTTCCGTTCTTCTCAAAACCTGAGCAAAGCAAGAAAATTGGAAAGAGCGTGGGGAGGAATAGGGGAAGAAGTGAGGACAAGGAGGTGGTTCTCAGGGAGGATCCATGCAGGGCGGATACCTCTCTGGAGGAGCCTGGGGCCTGAAGGCCAGGCTACATGAGAGTGACTGCTTGGGCTGAATTTCTCTCCCACCTCCGCATCCCACTCCAAGCTGTCAGAGACTTTTGTGTTGACCTGTAATCATCCTGGCAGGAATGAAGACTGTAGCCACAATGGACCCTCAGGCATTGAGAATCCCATGCTGGGAGAAGGAAAAGGCTGAAGCCTGTTATCTCCAGGAGAAGTCACAGGTTGTTTCTGAGAATTTGCTGGACCACCTTGCAGGAGAGACAGGAGTCCATACTTTAACCAAGTTGATTCCACTTACCTCTTTCCCCCATTTTTAAGCCTGAACAGCATGCAAGGACCCCAAAGATGGACTTGGATGGGGCATTAGACCTCTGTGTTCCTCTTTCCACTGTGTTCACATTTAATAATTTTCTCTTTTCTGCTTTTCATTGTCGTTTCCCTGTTTAATTGGTCTCTTGAGAACTAATGGCTGAGCCTAGCTTGTTAAAGCTGCTGAAGCCCAGACTCTGACCCTAACAATTCTGGGGACAGAACTCTGGGGATAGACCTCACCTAAGATGCCACTACTGGAAAGCATTTTTCGGGAAAGAGGGAGAGTACGACCAAAGGGCAGAATGGAACACGCTTCAAAAAGCTCTGAATGTAAAAGATCGCCTGGGCTTCAATACCAGTGTGCACTGGGTACACGGGCCTCAGGCCTTGAAGTAGAGACAGTGCCCATGGCTTCCATGGGCTTCCATGGCTCTCCTTAGGAGAACATGCTGAGGTGCGGGCCTCTGGGAGAGAAGGCTCTGGAGTTGCACGATATCAGAACGATTTGCTTTATGGTCCGTTTGTGAATTAGGGCGTGTTTATGGCGAGTGGATGATTTAGACAAGGGTGAGCCTGCTGCTAATAGAAAGGCATAATTGAATCTCAGAGTCTATTAGAGACTGTTTTCCTACATCTTGTGGGATGACATTTTATTACCTGGCCGACCTGACTCTTGTCTTTGGTTTTATAATGGGATACTTCTCTTCCCTCTTCCTCTCTTTTTTTATTGTGTTTTAAATATTAGAGTTCTCCCTCCCCATAGCCACGCGTTGTCAGAAAGCATTCAAGGTTGGCAAAATACCAGCGGTGGTAGCACTGCGTGTCTCTTACCCAGGGCTTCTAGGCTGTTTGTCCCTGTGAGACCCCCAGCATGAAGTATCCTGTTTCTGCACTGCCCATTTCTGTGTATGCATGTGTGTTCTTGTATGTGGGATATGTATGCATGTGTGTGTGTTAGCTATGGGTGCAGGCATGCACGAGTATGCATATGTGTGTGCCTTTGTGTGTGTGTGTGTGTGTGTGTGTGTGTGTGTAGGCTAGATGTCAACATCAGGCTCTTAATTCTTCTCTATCTTATTGTTTGAGACAGGGTCTCTCAGCAAGTCTGGAGTTCACCAATATGGCTAGACTGGCTGGCCAGCAAGCTCTAGAAGTCCTAATCCTTGGACATCAAGCTCTTTGATGACTGAGCCATCTCCTGGCCTGGGCGCCATCCATTTCTGAGTTATTATACCCCAATCAACCATTACTATTGGGACCTTTGTTGTTCTCTCATCAGCCTCAAACATACTGGATCCATGGGTTCATTTCCAGGGTTCCTGCTCCTCAGTAGCCACTCTTGACAGTAACTCTAGAAATCCCCAAACACACACACCAAAAAAAAAAAAAAAAAAAAAAAAGTGACCTAACTAAAAGTCCACTCTACTGCCTTTGGAGAGGGCAGGCTAGTGCCATTCCACTTAGGAATGCCCCCCCCCCCAGATAGTGAGTGAAGCCCCTTCTTTTCCCAGAGCCTGGAATCTGGCCCCCAGGCTGGAGAAAGCAGCCTTGTTCTGCAGTCTGGCTCACTGGTGACCTCTGTCCAGACACTACTGAAACCAGCTGGGGCCCTGGCCCACGCCTACCACCCCGTCCACCAGATCGAGGGCCCTTTCTTTTGAGCAAATAGTTTTCACATTGACATCTTGGAAATCTTGGAAATGAAAGCATTTGCAGTGGCAGGGTGCCCAGCTTCTCCCTGTGGTCTCTGGAGAAGGTTTCGTGAGAGAGAATGGTGTGAGGCCTCTCCATCTCATCCTCCCTCCAGGCTGGCAGCGAGGGGCTGCGGGGAGCCCATATTCTCTCCCTGGAACCCCACAGCCTGCTTTTGTCCCATTGGTCTCCTCTTTGAGTTGGACAAGGCAAACAGACAGGCCAAGGGATATATTTCAGCTGCCCTTGGCTGTGTTTATAATCACAGACATGAAAGGGAAGGAAGGAGATTGAGTTTACAGGACGGGTTCTTTGTGTAAGCTCATTTATCTCTCTCAGGCAGCAGCGGGCTGAGTGAGTTTCCTTTTTGTTTCCAATTCGGGAGACTGAAATATGAATCTATGCTGATGAGAGAAGAAAGGGATTGAAAGAGGCATAAATCTTATCTTTCGAGCCCTCCATTGGCTTTTGTGAGGAAGGGCTCCAGTTGGGTAACTAACTGCTTTGTGGTTCCCGGTGACGGTTCTGAGCTGAAGAATAGAAGCCAGCCATTCTTCACATTGGATAAAAGGCTGGCGGGCGGTGTGCGGCTCACCATGAGCATTGTACCTCAGCCTGACATTTCACTTAGGTCCCGGATCTCAGAGTCAGCCTGGGAGGTGTTTGGTCTCTGTCTGTCGCCAGGAGGAATCACTCAGCTGTTGGCTGCACAGAGGTTCCCTGGAGGCCAGGTTGCACTCTTTGTCCCATATATGCCAATCCCTGCCCAGGACCTACTTGGTGCTGATGGGCCGTGAGTGACACCTGGTAGCCCTCAGGTAAGTTCTTGTTTCTCTGATCACCCTTGTGGTAGAATTACAAGAGTGTGGACAAGTCACTTGTCACCTTGCCTGGCACATGGCAAGGAATCATTCCCTTAGCTGTTGACCACACTGTAGATTGTAAGTTCTTGGAGGACACAGGATTGTGACAGTCTTTACTGTTCACAGGCTTACTGAACACCCTGTACCCCAGCCCCAGACAGCCTCATACAGGCCTGTCCTGCAGCCATCACTGCTTCATCAGCACCAGGAGAGTGACTGCCAACCTCCTGTCCTTCCCCATATAGGTGGTTTCAGTTCCCCCATCGGAGCCCTGAGCTCTGTCTCCCCACCAGGCAGTCAGATCCCCTGAACAGCTGTGCAGGAACCTCTCAGCCCCTCTGAGGGCCCAGTGAATCACACACCCTTGATATAACGAGCTGCCCAGCAGGTGCCTCTTCAGTACCAATCGAGGGTGTCAGAACCATGGGACTTAGCCACCTCCTCCCTTACCCACTTACCCAGTCCATAGACAGAACCTGAGAGCCTCCTGGGTGCTGGAGGACGCCTCAGGGTGAGTTAGTTTCAGAACTGAATCTCAAAGTCAGGCTTTCTAGCTTAGGGTCAGGGCTCCTTCCATCAGATCCACAGGCCACATGACCCTCAGGATGACAAGTAGCTGCTGGCTGGTCTATCAGAAGTTCAAGACCCGAGTGGCTCACCAAAGCACAGCCTGAGAGTCCTCCAAGGAGAAGACTGAAATGGCAGGGGCAGGGCTGTGATGGGTAGTGGTCAATAGCCATGGAGGTAGGGGTTAGGGACTGAGTTTTGGAGGTGTTACAGACATCAAAAACTGCGAGGTGGTGGAAAATGAGGCTGAATACTGTCCAGTCAATGCGAGGTGGAAGCATAATGGGGACTCTGTCCGGGTGGGGGATGGGGCTTGAGGGATTGGGGGCCTGTGACTTGGGTCTAATGAACCAGAGGGACTAGGCTTGTAGCTACTGGTGTGAGGTGTTGGGGATGGAGGGAACAGATCGGCTGGAGGAAGGCAGCCAGCAGCCTCTGCTGTGAGTGGGCAGCAGCAGGCTGGCCGCATGCTGAAAACCAGGGGAGCCTGCACGTAAAGTCAGAACTCTGAGCCGAGCCCGACGAGTCAGACCAGCAATCTCAGCTGCTCAGGAGGATGAGGCGGAAGGATGGACGTCAAGGCCAGCCTGGACTGCAGATGGCAATAAATAAATAAATAAATAAATAAATAAATAAATAAATAAATAAATGTATGTCAAGGGCTAGATCTCAGTTCCATATTCAACACTTGAAACACAAACAAGCAAAAAGCTCCAACTGTGCCTGGTCTCAGCAGACTCGGGTCTTGGTGACACCTCTCTGGACCTCAGTTTCCCTACATGACAGCTGTAGTTGACATGACTTGTGTGGTGGATAATCAGAATGCTTGGGCTTAGAGTTAATCGTGAGTGCCCACACAGGTAGGCACTAAATATAGAGGCTGGCACATAGTAGGTATGCAACAGTATATACAGGGTCCAGGTGGGACCTTTTTGCCCCAATACTCAGGAGGCAGAGGCAGGTAGATCTCTGGGGAATTAGAGGCCAACCTGCTCTGCATACTGAGTTCCAGGACAGCCAGGGCTGCATGGAAAGAACCAGGCATCTCGGACCCATGTGAAAGGTGTGGAGGCTGAAGAGATGGTTCAGCAATTATGAGCACTTACTGCTCTTTCGGAGGAGCAGGGCTCCATTTCCAGCACCCGCATGGCAGCTGGCAAACATCTGTAACTCCAGTTCCAGGGAACCCCGTGCCCTCTTCTGGCCTCTGGCAAAACACAGAAAATAAAAATAAATCGATCTTAAAGGAAAAAGGAAGCCAAGGCTGATAGCATACATTTGCCATCTCACTACTGGGGAAGTAGAGAAACGTGAATCCCCGGGGCTGGCTTGTCAGCCAGATCCAGCCTAAATGTGAGCACAGATCCCAGAGCCTAGGGAGATAGCCTGATTGGGAAAACAAACTTTTTTGGGTCAAAGTTTTTTTGTGGGTGGGTTGGTGTTCCCCTCCCTCTGCTAGGAGACTAGTCTAGTTAGTGGGTATCCTCTTCAGAGTCTCTGGTCTCTGCTACTAGGAGTCTCTGCTTGAGTGCCCTTCATATCCTTGCAGGAGCCCACCCTAACTTATATCTCTTGCTTGTCACAGAGATGTCCCCAGTCTCTGTTTCTTTTCCCTACAAGCCTTCCCCAGTTTGTTCTCCACCCTCTTAACTCTCTGCACCCCCTTCTCCTACCTTGTTCCCTCTCTTCAGCCACTTCCTCTGTCTAGTCTATTTCCCCTTCTGAGTGAGATTTAAGCATCGTCCCTTGGATCCTCTATGCTACTTATCTTCTTTGAGTCCATGCCTCATAGTATGCTTATCCTGTATTATATGGCTAAGATCCACTTATAAGTGAGTATATACCGTGTGTGTCTTTCTGGGTCTGGGTTATCTCACTCACAATGATCTTTTATAGTTCCATCCACTTTCCTGCAATCTACCCACAAAAACTTTGGCCCAGAATTTACCCTGCCTACAAGAGTACAGGGATAAAGACAGAACCGATAGAGCAGAGATTAAGAAACTGTCTAACCATTGCCTAGCCCAACCAAAGACCCACCCTACTGGAGACCACCAACCCCTACACTATGAACAATGTGGCTCCTCACTGAGTGGCTGTCACGAGCTCACTCATTTGAGCAGTCAGAGTTAAAGAACCCTTTGCTTAAGGGCCCAGGAACCCACTGCTTGTGATATTTTCAGATGTTCTGAGCTGGAAGCCAGGAAATGGGCACCCTGAGAACTGTCTGCTCTGTAACAGGTTCTCTAAGGACACAGTAGACCAGGTAGTGAGAAAGAGTGTGACATCCACACAACTCTTTTTTGGGACATACTTTTCAATTCTGGCTGAGAAACAGAGATTCTTAATTGAGTCTCCTTAGAGACTCCTGTGCTAGGACAGAAAGAGTGAGTCTGTACCTATCTTACATTTACCCATCTGCTGGCCATCCATCCATCATCCATCTATCCACCATTCATCTATCCATCATCTGTCTGCTCACCCATCCGACTCATCTACCCATCTATCCACCTATCCACACACCGTCCATCTACTAGTCCATCCATCCATCTGTTCTTAAATACATACATCACTTACCTACCTACCTACCATGTACCCATCCATCACCTATCCAGTCTTACTACCTCACCTATGAATCATTCACTATTACCCGTCTGTCCTTATCCACCCATTGATCTACTCATTGTTTTCAAGCACTATCTTTGTGACTGGCTCTGGCCTGAGTTTTGGAGATGCCAAGAAGAAAAAAACATACAATTTCAGGCCAGAGTTCTCCATCTAGATGAATCATCGTAGTGCATCCTGTAATGAATGTCTCAAAGGCACATTGGTAGGAAGGGGTCAGAGAAAGCCTTGCAAGACAGAAATGTGTGAGTGGGTTGTGAAAGATGAGAGTTCTCCATATGGAAAGGGCAAGAGCGTGTGGGAAGGTAGATGAGCCCTGTGTATACCACCTTTCCCGCTCACGGTGAGGGCAGAGGCTTCTCCTCCCACGGGAGACAAGCTCCGGTGCTCATCTGCAGCTGCCGTCATCTCCTCACAGCTGTGTGCAAAGGAAAGGTGGCTTCATGTGCGCACTGCAGGCTAACACTTGCTGCCTCTGGCACAGTGCGGTTACTGTGATCAGCCAGGCAAGCCGAGACACGTGGCTACTTCAGAGGCCTTGGTTCAGATCCTAGATCTGTCTCCAGCTTCCTTTAAGTGTGATCAGGTCTCCGAGCCTCAGTTTCCCCATGCTCAAGAGTAGAAAGTTGGCTCTCAGCTCTGCCTGTTCCCTGCTTAGTGTAAAGCTCCAGAGCTCTGACTGAGATGCGCTTGTTCTCAATGACTTCTCTCTCCTTTGTGCACACAGCAGCATGAGCACTCTCGGATTAGGCCTATTTACCTGAAGAGCCCAGAACCAGCATAGGATCTGCAGCCCAAAAGTGCTGTTGGGGAGGGAAAAACTGCAGAGCAGAATCATAACTGAAGGTGGCGCTGTGGCTCCAACAGCTAAGCTGCTTTGGGGGAGGGGGAGGTGTGTGTGCGCGAGCGCGTGCCTGCGTGCCTGCGTGCCTGCGTGTGTGTGTGTGTGTGTGTGTGTGTGTGTGTGTGTGTGTGTGTGTGTGTGTGTGTGTGTGTCCTAGTCTCTGTAAGAATCCTAGTCCTTCTCGGTGCACTCACAGATCAGCCAAACTAGATGATTTGCTATAAAGCCAGGTTGGTCCTTTTTCATCTCCCACCTTCTCAACTCTGTCCTGCTTTTGCAAAGCTATTTCCCTCTGGGACCTGGACTTCAGGGCAAGAGGAAAGAAGAAAGATCTGGAAGATGGGGTGGAGAAGATTTGGAAAGAGAAGGGAAAGAGGAGGAAGAGAAAGGGGGGAGGAAAAGAAGAATATGAGAGGAAGAAGGAAGAAGAGAGAGAAGGGGAGAAGAAGATAGAGGGGGAGGAAGAGCCTGTTGTAAATGAAGTCTGGTGGAGGGGTTCCTACACCCCCAGTTCTCAGCAGCTTGCTTGTTTTCCCTTGCCGCCTGCAGGCTGAGCCCAGAGGCTGGAACCACAGAGGCAAACTGTGCCAGCTCTGCACCTGTGGTGACTCACTTGGTATTTCCATGGCCCACCACATTCCTGCTGGGGTTTGGTTCCCAGCTGAGCCACCTAGTCAAGAATCCAGGGGGAGAGAATGGCAGGACCTAGAAGCAGGCCGGCAAGGGCAGAGAAGTGCTAACATTTATTAAATGCTCGCTGGGCCCCAGCACTCCCACAGTGCTGAACGAATCCTCTCCCCATCCAGGATCAAATGCAAACCTGGCCACATGAAACAGGCACCTGGGAGGCTGTTCTGGTGGGGAGCCTGGGGCCCTGGCCCTTCTAGACTGGGAGTCCTTTCTTTCCCACAGCCCTCATGAGCTTCTGAGAAGCCTCACCTAGGGCAGCAGTGTGCCTGCTGAATCTGGACACAGTGATCCCTACAGGGAGTAGTAGCCTTGGAGTCAGACATGGAGCTCAGGTCAATATGGAGGCCAGGATCACAGGAGCAATCGGGGCAGAGACAGACCAAGAACCCAGGCATCTCGGACTCTAGAGCCTATACCTGTCTTACCCCATTCTGAATGCAGCAGGCACTCTGCTTCCTGTGGGCAGCCTGAAGGAGCCCCTGCTTTTCAGCCATGTGAGGACCCTACAGGCTAGCGACAAACTTTAGGTGGTGGAATGTCTGGTACTTGCCCTCAAAGAAGGAAACTGGATAGAGGAAGAGGGGACACACAGAGAGGCCTCTGGGTCACCAGGGAGAGGTTCTTTCAGTGCCTTGGGACTCCACCTTGACTTCAGAAGAAATCAACCAGCCATGCCATGATTATCAGCCATTCAGATCCCAACCTTCTAGGCCTGTTTTCTTCCAAGACAGCTGGGATTGAAGCTGTAATATACAAACCAGATCTTAGGGCCCCACTTTGTCCCTGAGCAGAGAATGCTAGAAGTGTGGCCTTTGAAAAGTAAGATGGAAAAAAAAAAAAGTAATTGACTTAGTTTGTATGGAGCATGCTGTTTTCTCATCATTTTATATGTAGCATAGATTTGCTACTTAAAATACTCAGGTTCAGAGCTGATTTTCTGCTAATGCCTGACCTCTCTGGGTCTTAGTTCCCTCCTCTGTAAAGCTGGATCAGCAGAAACCCCTGTTACCAGCCACCAGGAGGATGAAGGGAGTTCTTTGTGGACACATTAAGCTTGGGGCCTCAATGAGCTCTCTCCTCACTTCCCCAACATGGCTCAAAACATTAAAAGTCAGTAATATGCCCTAAAGGGACTCACTAGTAACCCAGAGAACTCACTAGTAACCCAGAGAATGGTCATATTTATAAAAATCAACTGACCAAGACAGTTACTCTTTCATCTTCATAGGTGAGGTGTTCCACCCTGATGCTGAGAGTTCTAAAATGAAGTCTTGGATAAGTGTGGTGGCTCAAGCCTGGAACTGCAGAATTCGAGAAACTGAGAGAGGAAAGCTGTCACGAGATCCAGGCCAGCCTGGGCAATAGAATAAGAACCAGTTTAAAACAAAGCAAACAAACCCCTAAATCACTCTAAATAAATCAAGTATTCATTAAGATAATAACCTCTTCGCAGGGCTGGGAAGATGGCTCCGCTGGCAAAGCATTGGCCTCACAAGTGTGAGGAGCCGAGTTTGGAACCCCAGAATCTGCATAAAGACAGTTGGGTGCACTGGCACATGCCTGTACCCCCAGCCTTGAGATGGGAGGCAGACATGAGGATCTTTGGACTCTCTCTGGCCAGCCAAGACGGGCCTATGTAGTGAAGTTTCAGGCCAATGAGAGACCCCTCTCTCAAAACAAAAATTGGAGGGCATGGGGACCATCACCTGCACTGGCCCAGACTGCCTCGCCTGCCCGCCTGCACACACAGGTATGTATATGTGTGTACATGTGTGCTTGTGAGTGAGTATGAAACAAGCACACGCACACATACATGCACATATATGCACACAAACATGAGTAGAAATAGTCTCTGAGAGCTCGGCTGTTTCATCTTTAACATGAGGAAAGTGGCTTATGCCAGGTCACTCTGGGTTCAACACAGAGCCCGTTGCTCTCTCTGTCATCCCATGTGGGAAGAACATGTCATCATTTTTTTTTTTCCATCTGTGATGCTGATGTGCTGTTCCTTTGGAGGCAGGAGGATCCAGGACAGAAAGAAGAGAGTCATGCAGTAAGAGTCTTCCTCCAAGTGTACTTGCTTGGACTGGTGGTCCAGAACAGGCAAAGGGGCCTCCGAGTGTGGCCAGCATCCCTCCACGTTCTACCTCTGTAAGGAAGCTCGCTTGGCTCCTGTCTGTAAAGTGGGGATGGCATTGATCCTCTTCTTGGGTTGTGTGTTCGACAGACATGCAAATGGTACTTGGAGGCCCTTAGTCCAGTGTCTGGCAGCCGGGAGCTGCTGAAAACGCTGGCAAGGCCATGTTCGCATGTCCACCAGGGCTCTTCCTTCCCTCTCTCCTCCTTTCGTTTGTTCCCTTCTAAATATCCTTTCCTCTCTCCCTTCTCCCTGCCCCTCACCAGCTCTCTCTGTGAATACCCTAGCCTGGGACCCAATGTCCAGCTTGGATAGAAGACAGGTCTGTGTTACCCAGAATTGTCTGAGCCAGAAGGGCTTAAAAATTTGATCTTAAATGTTCCCTGTCTGATCCATGGCAATTTGGGGCCTGTGGTCTGAGGGTCTTTAGCTTTTCCCAGGTCTCTAGAGGCCTGCTCCTCCACCCTGTGCCCTGCATACCTGGGTCCTACAGGCTGGAGCATGTTCTTGCTTACTGATTACTAGCTTTCAGGCTTAGCTTTACTCTGCATCTCCCAAGAATGTTCCGTGGCACTTTGAAGCCTCCTCACCTGGACACCCGGTGTTTCTGAAGCCAGCTTTGGGGCAGAGGGAAGGGGCCTTGTTAGAATGAACGCTTGTGCTCTGAGTTTCTTTTATATCTGGCAGGTTCCTGTGTGCAAGTCGCTTGCTGTTCCCGCTTCCTCTATTCAGGGCTCAGTCTGTCTCCCTGTGCACCAGTGGGGGTTCTCCAGAGGGATGGAGCCAGTGTGTTCTACACATATAGAAAAGGGTTTATTCTGAGGCAGTGACTCACATAGTCCTGGAGGCTGCCAGGCTTCACACCTGCAGGGTGGGCTGGTGGCCTGCAGCCCCAGATCACAGCTGTGATGCAGTCCAAGTTCAAAAGCTGCCAGCTGCAGGTTTCCCACCTGCTCAGCAGGCCCGGGGTCCTGCAGAGGCCTTCAGTGGGCTGGATGAAGTCTACCTATGCCAGGAGGGCAACCAGCTTTCCTCCAAATATCCTCACACCCTGAACATGGCGGTCGTGGCTTTAATTAGAGGCTGAAGCAGGGGGATGACTGAGAGCATGAGGCCAGCTGGGGCTGCATAGTGAGACTATCTAAAACAACAAGCAAAAACATCCCCGCAGAAACACCTACCCCTAGATAGTGTTGGACAGCATCTCCAAATGCCATGGCTTTGCCAAATGGACACAAAATGTCAACCATCATAATAACTTCAAGAACAAACAGGAAGGAAGAATGAAGTGTCTCATGGAGGTTCCATTCCACCACTGAGTTCCAGGCCAGCCTAGATCAAAGATGTCTCTGTCACTTCCTTAAATCAGGAAGGAGAAGGGTGCCTGGCAGGAGATAGGCTTTGCTGTAGGTCAAATAAAAGCGTCTTTGCCTACAGCAATGTGGGATGGGGCCTGGGGCTGAGAGCCTAGGGACTAAGAGCCAAGGGGCTGCAGACAAACAGGCTAATGGACTGAGAAATGAGGGGCCAGAGGCCAAGGGGTTGA
>NW_026595288.1:0-7675 GCF_907164565.1 Psammomys obesus | reverse complement strand
AAAAACCAATTCCTTTGGGGCCCTTTACTTATCCCTGTTTTCACAGCAGAATTTATCACTTCCTCCCTCCTAAGTCAGTGTGTGCCACTCCAGGGCAAACACATTCATCACACTCAATTAGGCAAAACAACAGAAAAGTCTCAAAAGAAATTCAAGTCTGCCCTCCTCCCCTCCTCCCTTACACTGAGCTGTGGCTAAAAGCACTGATATTGGTAATAGCTGTTTGAAACTTTCCTCTCCCGAGCTTTGTCTTCTTCTAAACCTATGAAGCCTCTTCGTTTCCTCTCTGTCTCCTCTGTGCAGTCCACACAGAGGACCTATGGCAGGTCACTTTGTCCTCAGCTCTCCCAACCCAAAGGGACAGTAGGCCTCAGTATATACCGGAGAGTTTATTGGTTTGTTTGTTAGAGGGCTGAGGATGGAACCTAGGGCCTCCTTGCATGCTACCCAAATGTTCTACCATTGAGCTATAACTGCAGCATAGTTATATGCTGTCGAGTCCATCTCTGTGACTTTCATACAGGTCTGGGAAGTCACGGCCATCTTACAAAAACATGGGTGATATGTCCAAAGCTGGAAATATAGTTTGGTAATATAGTGCATGGACAAGGCCCCAGGTACAGTCCACAGCACTGTAAAAATAATTACAGTAAGTATCATTAAAATAACAACAACAGAACTGAATTGTAGATCTGAACTATAGAGCTATTGTGTTCCTGGCAGGTTACCAGATGTGAAGGGAGAGTTTGCTCTCTGTTGTAAGTCGTTACTCATGCACATTCCTGTATTCCTTAGGTGTTTTATCTCACTGAAGAAGGCATTTCAGTTCTATATTTTCACCCACTAAAGGACTGGTCCAGCCTCTATGACATGTGTCAGGGAGCAGACAGTGTAGCCCCAAGGATTTTTCAGCCCCCTGATAAATGTATCATTAGACATTCACCACAGAGGGCGAGGCACATTGTTATGTTTCCAGCAGCCAGCAAGAAAGACCCCTGCTGAGCAGAATGAAGAAAGTCCCTGCAATTAATTGGTGGAGTGGAATTGCTAATATTCTCCCAGGTTCTCAAGCATGGGGATTTTGACTAGCCTGCTGGAGAAATTAACCAGGGGTTGGGGGATGAGGAAGGGTAGAGCAGAGGGGGGAAACCTCTCATTAAAATCCTAATCAAACCCTGTTAGCACTCACTCTCCCTCCTGGCAGTTGTTGGAGGCCAAGATGTTACACTTGTTGAATGTTATTATCCTAACAAATCTCTGCTTTTTCCTGAAACCTGAAAGCTGTCCATGGAAGAATTCTGTAAAGTGTGTGCTGGGTTGCCAGGAGAGTTGTGTGTGTACTAGGAGGCCTCTGATAATGTGCATGTCTGTATATGCACATATGTTTACAGACCTCACTCTCTAGACATGTGTGTGTTCCAAACAAGCCCAAACTATACTATAATAATGCACTGAACACTGTGTGTGTGTTGCTCAGTTCTCTCCCTCTCACTTCCACAGCTCTCTCTCTCTCTCTCCCTTTCTCTCCCTTACTCCTTCCCTTACCCCTCCCCTCTCCCCCCCCTCTCCCTCTCCCTTCTTCTCTACCTCTTTTTCTCACTCTATCTGTCTCTGTCTCTCGCATCGAGATGAATAAGAACTGGGTAGTTCTCAAAAGTGATTAAGTCAATGCCTGGGAAACTGTCCTGTGTAAAGGTCGCTGTCAAGACATGCACCTGATACAGTCTACGTACAGCCCTGGCTACAGCTGCTCTCCACGACTGCTGTGCTGGCAGGGGGCTCCCAGCAACCATGTCAGTACACAAGCCTGCAAGAGTCCTGTACCCCAGCTGCATTTCCTGGGACAAGAGTGAGTACCAGGCTTACCCCAGCCCAGTGAGACTCCCCGAGGCTAGACCCTAGGACCGCAGAAAAGGAAGATACTCTGTCAAAGCTGCCTGTTGGCTGGTAGACTGAAGGGGAGCTGAAGCCACTGTGCTCAACAAAAGAAACAGAGGAAGCAGACCAAGATTGGAGAGACACTTACCAAGGAACCCACGGGCTCAACAAATGACTGTCATGTGTCTAAAGCCAACCAGCCAGCCAGCTTCAGTGGAGTGGGGGTCCTTCCACTGTGGTGCCAGGCTAAGCAAGAAAAGTCAGGAGGAAAAAGAGATAACTTGGAGAGTCCTAGGAAGGGAATCTTCATCTAAGACAAATGTTTCTGTGCCTCCTCCATTCTATCTCCTTCAGCAGCAGATTTCTGACAATAAGACAAATCATCAGATGCTTTTATTTAAAGACAAGTATCAGTATGCTATTATCATAAAATCTGACCCAGATTTCTTATACTGAGTATTTATCTACCCATATTATTGAAAAACCTATAGGGATAAAACCCTGGAAAAAAAAAAAAGGGACAGGTTCATCACCATCCAATATTCTACAAAGGGGAGGAAGTCATTCAAGGTGGCATTGAAAGAATCATTTGCCCAAGCATCCCCCATCCTTCCTAGTCAACATCTTATTCCCCATTAATGCCATTAATATAGCCATTAGTATAGTCATTCCTATGACTCTGAGTCCTCTGTCTCCAGATATTACCTTTTAAAAGACCATAGAAGTATATGGAAGATTTAATTTACTCAACCAAATAATAAAGTAGCATGAATTCACTCATCATAGTTGTCAGTGGATATTTGAAGGCTTAGGGACTTAGGCTATCAGATGGCAACCTACACTGAGCAACAAAACCACCCTTCCTCATGTTGGAGAGCATTGCTGAGTCTTCATTACATACCTGACATTCTACTGGTGACACAGAACAGACACAACCCTATTCCTCTCTCCAGAAGTTTAAAATGAAGTAGAGACCAGGACAAATGGATATATAACAAGCGTAGAATACTGTGACCCATGCTGTAGCTGAGGCATGTACCTAGTACAGAAGTAGCACATTGGATGTGGTAGCCTGGGCTGGGTCTTCAGCATGGGTAAAAACCCACAAGGCAGATGGCCTTTCGGCCAGACACCAGCCTTTCACAACAAGTGGCCTGCTGAATGGATCTGTGGTAGATTAACAGAAGAGGGAAAGCCTGGAAGGAGCAGGAAGGATTACTGTTGGGGCAGGGTCACAAGAACCCTTATCCCATACTATGGGATTTGAACAACAAAACCAATGTACAAAAGAAAAGGTAACAGTGTGGCGGTAACAGTGTGGCAGGGCATGGGGTGGGAGGATTGTGATCAAAGCATGTTACATGTATGTGAGGAGCTGCCACTGATAAATACACTGTTTTGCACAGTATTTTTTTTAAAAAGTGTAAAAAACATCATATTAAAAAAAATTTCATCTATATGCAGCTGGGCATGGTGGCACCTGCCTGTAATCCCAGCATTCAGGGAGGCAGAGGCCAGCCTGGTCTACAAAGTGAGTCCAGGACAGCCAAGGCTATACAGAAAACCCTGTCTCAAAAAAACAAACAAAACAACACTATATATATATATATATATATATATATATATATATATATATATATACACACACACACAAACATACACATATATGCATATATGTGTATATAATGTGTGTATGTATATATACATACACACACTCACACATATATATATAGCCCCTGGGGTCAGGGGAATATATATATATGACTCTCACAGGCTACTTGCTGGGCACAAAGAGCCATTAAGAGAGCTGTTTTAAAATTTTTATTTTAGAATTATTTACTGTCTTTTATGTATGTTAAGTATTTTGTCTGCATGCATGACTGGGAAGCATGTGTTTGCCTGGCATCCACAGAGGCTGTAAGAGGGCATCAGATGCCCTGGAACTGGAATTACAGATGGCTGTGAGCTACCATGTGGGTGCTGGGAACAGAAACCTTGTCCCGTTTAAGTTCTCTTCACCTCTGAGGCATCTCTCCAGCCCCCTCATCTTGAACTTTGATAAGGAAGAATTCAGAGGCCGGCCAGGTGGAAAACCAGTTTGGCCCTCTCAGCTTTTCATAGTCCTAGGCTTCCAGCTCCAAGGTCACACGGAGTTTCTCATGAGATCTTTTGTTTTGACTGTGCGTAAGGCTTATCACTAGAGTACATGACTTCCTTGTGACACTTCCTCAGCTTGCAGTCCTGCTTCCAAAATAGGCTGACACCTACACAAAGCTTTGTGGATGATAAGTTAAGTGTTTGTCTTTAGATTCAGCTCGTTTAGGAATAGGAGGTCTACCTCCACAGGATGCTGTCTTGGATAAGGTCTGTCAACATGAGCGCTTTCCCTTTTGCTCATGATCACTAAGGACCATCTCAAGCCAAGTTCTTGGGCTGGGAACTCTTGCTCAATTGGCCAAGTGCTTGCTAACATGTCTGAGGCCCTGAGTTTGATCTCTCTAACACTATGTAAACAAAACTCGGTGGCACACACCTATAATCCCAGCACTCAGGTGGTGAAGACAAAAATATCAGAAGTTCAACGTCATTATTAGTTCAAGGCCAGCCTGAGTTACATGAGGTTTGACCTCATAAAAATTATCTGTGCTGAGGATGTAGTTCAGAAGTAGAGCATTTGCCCAACATGTACAAGGCTCTGGGTTTGATAACCAATACCACAAAACAGAAAATATAATATATATTACATAAATATATATACATATTTAATATATATATGTATGTGTTAAGTATCTTGGAGAAGAAGATAAATAAATTAAAAGATAGTTGTTTTTAAATGAAAAGACCCTAAAGACAAAATGAACAAACAGCATTTTAGAAGATACTGCAATATCAAATCAGACTAGCTACAACCTGGAATTGTTATTATAAATGTAAATTTCTCACAACTTATAAGACTAGTACAGCCACCCAGAGAGAAGCCGGCAGCACTCAGCCAATGTTAAAGGCATACACATGCCTTGGCCCACTCAGTAGGTCCTGACCCTGAGCCATAGATCAGTACGCAGGGATTCTCATTCCTAAAATTGAGTTGTCACCATGGAGACATGTAACGGGGGGGGGGGGTAGTATTAGTGGAGGCATATGCAGCGATGGGAGTTGAAGGTTATCCAGGTACTCATCAGTGCGGGGACAGAGACGTTGGAATCACGTGCAGCCAGGAGCAGCCAGGAGCTGAGGCAGGGCAGCATGCCAAGCAGAGCAAAATAAGCAGAAGGAAGCTCATTTTGTTTTGTTCAGATTTGTTATGCTTTGAGATGGAATTTTGCTGTGAGTCTTCGGCCGAACTCAAACTCACATCCTCCTGCCTCCACCTCCTGAGTGCTAGCGTTACAGGTGTGTATGCCACTGATGCCATCTAAAATGGGATATTTTCGTACGCTGTGTACACACGTTTAAACCACATGGTTTCAAAACGTTAAAAAAAATGCATGTTTGTAAGAGTACAGGCATGTAGAAGAGCATACGTATACACGGGAAGCTGGTAGCCTGCAAGAAAGACAAAACGGATGTGGGGACCCAGGCCAAGCTTCAAAGAAGGGCCTTGAGAAGATCGGCCCTACAGAGCCAGAGGCTGAGGGGATGGTAGCCATGTACCACAGGGATCTACAAGACGAAGCACAGCGGCCTCCCATTTTGATGACATGCCCCATGTCTGAGAAATACTCTTTGGAGCATGGGTATCTAACTAATCAACATGTAAATAAATAAACGAGCAAAAGGAAGAATCAGTCTAAGAAAGGATGTCCGGGAGACGCAAAGCCATCCTCAGTAAATTATTTGTCAGCAGGACTTTTTTATGTGATGCACGTGTTGACAGCCAGGTTATGACCAAGAGACAGTGGGCCCCAGAACACTTGGAAGAAGGTCCTGACCCAGTTGTGGAAGGTTGGGAAGAGCACCCCAAGAGACTAACACTAAGTCTGAAAAGATAAGCAAGCAGGAGAGAGAGAATACTTGTTAGGAAGCAGGGAGAAATGGGTGTGCGGTCTAAAATTGGCTGCAGTAAGTGAGACCTGCTTCAGAAGCGCCTGCCACGTTAAGAAGGGAGGCCACACAAACTGCTTCATGCTCCAGAACCATCCTCATCACATACTGATCCCCGGATAGGAAATAAGCAAAGAACTGCTCCCTTCTCCCTCCAGAGCAAGCAAGTGAACCCACAGCTTCAAGTGGATAAGGCCTAGGGCTGTCCACCAGGAGCTGAGCTTTCTGTCACCCTGTGATGTCATTTCAGTGTCCCCTGGAGAGTGACACAAGTTGAGCCAAGAGGCATCTCCCCTGCCAAGCTAGTTCTTGGGTTGTGGCTCCTCCTTTCATCATGCTTAGAATTCTTCATCTGCGTGTCAGCACAGATGCTCGCCACTAACACACTCACTCTGGAAGATGTTATCATGTGTGCACAAGGCTTTGGGCTTGAACCAACTTGGCGAAGTGAAGATAAGAGGCATTAATCAACAAGTCTGGTACTCGAGGGAACACATAAGAGCTTCCACCTTAGGAAGCCTGGACCTTAAGCCAGCACCAGCATCCCCAAAGGGCTGGTTAAAACAACCTATCTGTTGTCCGTTAAGAACTAACACCTTGCCGAATGCCATAGCACATGGCTGTAGTCCCAGCACTCAGGGAGGCAGAGGCAGGTGGATCTCTGCAAGTTTGAGGCCAGCCTGATCTGGTCTACAAAGCAAGTCCAGGACAGCCAGGGCTACACAGAAAAACGTTGTCTTGAAAAACAAACAAACAAACAAAAACCAGAACTAACATTTCTACAAGAACTAACATCTCTACCTTGCTGATGTTGTGGGGGACCTCCCACACTTTCAGAAGAACCACTGAACCATACCATTTACTGATGAAGATACTGAAACCCAGAAAACAGACGCCTGTAAAAGCACGGCAGTTTTTGCTGAGCTAACCCGGGCCTAAGGAGAATGTAAAGATGGGAAATAAAAAGCAGTAGAGATTTTTGAACCAAGGCCCACACTACTGGTGGCTCACTGACACCCACGAGGTAGCCTCCGGGTCTCACAAAAATGTTCTCCTTCCTCCTCCATCCAAGCTTGAGGCTTGCCGTCAAGTATTGCGTAGGGTTGCAACAGCAGCAGAGAGAGAAACTGGAGCCCAGGAATAACAAAGGCCTGTGGCCATCACTGCGAGTCAGACTGCAGTGTGCAGTGCTCTGCTGTGCAGTGTGTTTCCAGGCTCTGTTAGGGCCCAAGTCAAAACTACAAGAACCAATGAGAATTGGGTGACAAATGCCTTGGGCTTCATGACAGTCTGAAAAGACAGAAACATGTTCTGCTCCACCCAGGTGACTGTGCTCCACCTGTCATTCCGAGTGCCTACCCAGTGGGACAACAGCTGCTTTGACCAAACAAATTCCCCCCAGAAGCCCCCTGAAACACAAAGGGATCCAGCTAGCCCCCTTCCTCCATTGTCAGTCTGCTATTGTGTGGGCTGTATTCTGGGAGAGTGATGGCCAAGGCAGTTAGTTGTAGGACTTTCAATGCTTTAAACGACAGGGGTTGGGGAGGGCACTAGACAAAAGGAACCACAGGCCTGTTTACTCCAGAGAAGACTTAATTGGCTTCAGAAAAAAAAAAAAAAAGTGAAGGAAGTGTGTGCTTTTGCTCTCATTTGTCAGGCCCTAGTGAAGGGCTGAAATGGATGAAGATGCTGGCTTGCTCCCCCACCCCCCCCGCCTCATTGTCTGGCCCCTCCTTCTCTTTTATGAGGAATT
>NW_026595287.1:0-8980 GCF_907164565.1 Psammomys obesus | reverse complement strand
GTGTGTGTGTGTGTGTGTGTGTGTGTGTGTGTGTGTGTGTGTGTGTGAGCACGCACTCATGCATGTAAATGCACATCTGTGGGGGCCGGATGTCAACATCCGGGAACTTCCTTAATTCTTTTATGTCTTATCTTCTGAAACAAGGTCTCTGGCTGAACCTGGCACTCACTGATTGAGGTAACCTGGCTGGCTACTGAGCCCCGGCGATTTTTCTGTTTCCGCCTCCCCGTGGCTGGGCTTTCAGGCTCAGGCCATCAGGCCTGGCTCTTCAGTGCAGATGCTGGAGCAAGCACCTCACCAGCGGAGCCACCTCCTCCTTCCTTCTCTACCCACATACCACCACGTCCACCATGATAGAACTGTCAGGTCACCATCACAGCGATCGCGTCATAGCATCAGCCCCACCAGCACGCCTCAGCACAGAGACATCAGTCACCCACAGGGGAGGCAGCTTTCCCTCTCAGCTCTAGTGGCCGCTCGTCCTGTGGAGAAGAGCTTGGCTGTTGCACTGGACACACTCAGGGTTCCCCAGAAAACTCGGAAGTCACCCCATCGCTTGCTGTAATATCACCGCCGAAAGAGCACACACATGCCCACAATCATGACTGCACATGCTTCCTGGGCCTTCAGCGGACTTTCCCCCCACCCCCCTATTTTTACCATAGATTCTAAATCTAGCCTGGTGATGCTGTCTGAGGACAGACAGTCCAGCCTGCTTTCCATTGGAACGCGCTCCGTGGCCTGTTCTACCGTGCTGTAAAAACAAGCAAGCGTGAGCGCTTGTCTCTTCATCAGGTGCGGGCTGACGGGAACCAGGACCCAGTCATGAAGAGCTGGGTGTTTTGCCCCATCAGAAGAAGTTTGGCGAACACAAAGAATTAAGATAGTTTATGAACGTGGAGCAAGACCTCTGGAAAGGAATGCAACGGTGAGAGGGGACGTTTGGCTCGCTGCCATTTTCAAATGTGTTTTCAGAAGTGTTCCGTTACAATGCATCCGCCGACCAAGAGGTCTGTGTGTTCCTCTCCCTGCTTGCTTAGGCCAATCAGCTGCACAGGGCTCTCTTGGAACCCCTCATTCTTGGGAGTGGGGAGGGGCAGCTCTCTATAGAATCCTCTTGACATAAAAAAGGATTTCTTTTTTTAAAAGGACACCTTTTATTTTCCCATCTGTTTCCTCTCACAGCACAGTTTGGGGTCATATCAGGTCTTCTGGCATTCGGGAGGATAATTTGGTCCTCTCCTGCAGACTGGAAAGGGCTTACTTTTGCCTCTTAGTTCACTACAGAGAAGCACAGGGTTAGGAGAGCGCTCCCCGTGGCCTGTGTCTGAGAACCTGCCACGAATAAATGCAGTGAATGACTTTGGAAGGGCAGAGAGAAAGAGAAAAAGAAAGGAAGGAAAGAAGGAAGAAAAGAAGGAAGGAGAAAAAGAAAGAGACACCTCAAAAGCAGAGGGTGCTAATTAAATTTGGTTTCAAAATTTGCAAATTCCTGGGTCTGCTTAAGGCAAATGAGGCATTAACACTGCAGAGCCCACTGTGCCTGCTAGACAGGACCTCCTGATGGTGGGACGCGGGGTTGGGGGGACACAGACGACAGCTTGGACACTACTATACAGGCCTTTCTTGTGGCTGCTTTGTTTTCCAACATGGCAAAAGCTGGCCTCTCACCAATGGAATGCAATGTGGAAAGACAACAGACACCCAGGCTCAAGCAATGGCAAATTTTTATATGAATCCAAGTAGAATGGGGGCAGAGGGCACCACCAGGCTTTCTATGCAGCTGCTAAAAGACCAAACTACCTCCCTCCTCAGGAGCACCCTAAGTGGAGAGTAATCAAACCGATGGTGTGCTTGGCCGCCAGGGAACGGAAGCCTCAGGATCTCCCGCCACCACCCTGTTGGGCTCACAAGCCCCATCCTCAGGGAAAGGGATTCCCCTCTTACTCCTCCCACGAAACTCAGGCACAGAGAAGCAGTGCCCATCACTAAAGCAGTCTATGCTGTTGTTCCCAAAGACCGTGCTGAAGGACAAGGATTGAAAATCATTTATAATAAGATGGTCCCTGTCAGAATGTGGGCCTGTGGTTGCACGTGAGCACGTTGAATTTGTTATAATAAAACTTTGAAGGGGCAACAAACGACTGCTCACACGCACGCACACACACACCCAACAAGCCCTGGTCGAAGACTAATCCTCAGCAGCTCTCTGAATCAGCAGGGGAAAAAAAGGGAAAACAATTTTTTTTTTAAATGGGGTTTTGCTCAACCAAACAGGTACGTCAGCTTCCAGATGGTGAAATAGATTAAGTTCTTTAAACCAAAATGATAAGGGGCAGGAGAGATGGCTTGGGGCTTCACAGTGCTTGCTGTTCCTGAGGGAGCCTGAGTTTTGGTTCCCAGCACCCACATCAGGTGGCTCCCGCTGTAGGAGATCTGACCTCCTCTTCCGGTCTCTGTGGGCATACACACGGCACAAGCTTGTACAGATAAACACACACACCACACATAAGTAAAAATTTTAAAAATAAAACTTACAAAGTGACAAAAAGTAACTGTGGTTCACAGTCGGTATTAGAATGTGCCATACTTATAACATCACATTATTAAATTAGTAGGATAAACCAGGTGTGGCGGTACATATCTGTAATCTTAGGACTCAGGAGGACGAGGCAGGAGGATTGCCATAAGTCTAAGGCCAGCCTAGTCTGCTTCCAAAAGAAATAGTCCATAATAGGCTTCATTATTTTTTTTTAAGTATGAATATAATTCTTTACATTTGTGGCTGGTTTTGTTTTGCGTTTGTTTATTTAGTTAACTAGAAAACCTCACTTCAGATACCTGGTTCAAAACCCAAGAGCCACATGCTTCTTTGGGGGTTGTTGTTGTTGTTGGGACAAGTTCTCTGGTACCCGAGGCTGGCCTCCAGTGTGCTATATAGCCAATCATGATTATAAGCTCCTGCTACCCCTGCCTCTGCCTCCCTGTGTGCTAGATGTACGCCTGGTTTATAAGGTGCTGAGTTTCAAACTCAGGGCTATGTGCATGCTAAGCCAATACTCTCTCACTGAGCCACCTTCTCAGGCCCTGAGACCTTTGTAGTTTTAGGGGATGGTGTGGAACCTTTGAGCTATGTTTCTTAGAAGTTGCTTCTACTTCCCTTCTCATGACTATCCTCTTCCCCACCAGGGCAGGGAGGGCAATTGGTGGGGTTAGATATGACCAAAAAAAAAAAAAAAAAAAACAGCTTGGGGCAAGATAAACACTGAGCTCCTGGCAGACTTCCTGGTGTTAGAGGCTTATATTTGTCCTCTACACCCTCAACCCACATGCTAAAGCCCTAGCTCCCTATGTGATACTGTTTTAGTCATTGCTCTGTTGTTGGGAAGAGACACCATGACCATGGCAGCTCTTTTCTTTTTAAATGTATTTATTCACTTTACATCCCAATCATAGCCCCCCTCTCTCCTCTCCTCCTGATCCCACTCTCCCCCTTCCCCCATTGCCCCTCTCCTACCCCTCAGAAAAGGAGACCCCACCACCACCAACCCATGCCAGTACATCAAGTCACATCAGGACTAAGTGTGTTCTCTTCCTTGGTGGCCTGGTGTGGCAGCCCTGCCAGAGCAAAGTGATCAAAAAGCATGCAACAGAGTCCTTGTCAGAGACAGCCCCCAGTTCCCTTTCTATGGGACCCACATGAAGACCACGCTGCCCATCGGGTACATATGTTTAGTGGGCCTAGGTCCTGTCTATGTATGGTCCTTGGTTGGTGCTTCAGTCTCTACAAGCCCCTCCTGGGTCAAGGTTAGTTGGCTCTGTTGTTCTTCTTATGGAGTTCCTATCCTCTCCAGGTCCTTCTATCCTTCTGTCTATTCTCCACAAGGCTCGCTACACTCTGTCCAATGTTCGGCTGTGAGTTTCAGCATCTGTTTCAATCCATTGCTGGATGGAGCCTCTCAGAGGACAGCTATGCTAGGCTTCAGGGCAACTCTTACAGAGAAAAATATTTAATTGGGGCTAGCTTACAATTCAGAGGTCCGTTATTTGTCCATTATTAATGTTTAGTCCATTATTGTCATGGCAGGAAGCATGGCAGCACCACAGGCAGAAATGGTGCCAAAGGAGCTGAGAGTTCTACATCTGCATCAGCAGGCAGCACGAGAGAGAGAGAGAGAGAGAGAGAGAGAGAGAGAGAGAGAATGAGATACTGGGCCAGGCTTGAGCATTTGAAACCCCAAAGCCCACCCACAGTGACACACTTCATCCAAGAAAGCTACATTTACTCCAACAAGGCCACGCCTCCTAATCCCTGTCAAGTAACACCACTTCCTAATGACCAAGCACCCAAATATATGAGCCTATGGGGCCATTCCTATTCACACCAACCCAGATACTAGTTGGAGTGAGGGCTTCTAGAAGCTCATGGATTTGACATGAGGTCCTTTCATAATGACATGAGCGTTTGCTGGGGTTTAAAGGCTGATGTCCCCACCAAACTCCTAATTTGAAACCTCCCCCTCCCCAAGATGCTGCTATCAGAAGGGAGAGCACTAAGAGAGAATTAGGTCAGGAATGGATCCCCTATGAACAGGAGCCATGCCTTTATAATTATAAAGCAGCTGAGAGAGAGACCACGGGGCAGGAAGACACAGCAAGAAGGTCCTCTCAGCAAAGTTTCCACACCTGGCAGGGAGCGTTCTAATAGGCAGATTCAGTAACTAGATTGTCAGTGTCTGTGGCTGGTGTGTTGCAGGCCCAAAACTAATTACAATTTATCTTGGCCTATCACTAGTCCCCTTAATGGCCATTCCTTGCCCACCTGTGTCTGATCTAACACCCTTGTGATTAACATGGAAAACTTTAGAATGTATCAACAAAAACAGGCAAAGGCTAAGGAGGTTATCAGATGTTCTGCTCTGCTATAATCCCCCCACAACATGCCTCCAACTAAACCCATTTTAAAGGTGCATTGATTTATGACTTTATTTATTCTGTTACAACAAAAACTCCATCAAACTGTTACCATGTTGGAATGTTGAATTTAGGAAAACCTGAATCTGTGTTCCCGGGCCATTGTCTCTTATTTGGCTTCAGAATAAACTGTCTTATTCTTCTCAAAGGTTATGGATGTGGTTTTGCATCAACAAAGGCATCTTCGATGAAGAGTTAGCCCTGAGCATCAGATAGTGAGTCAGCTGTCACCTTGGTTATAGATTTACTGGCTTCTAGAATCTTGAGAATGAATTCCTGTGGTTTATAAATTCTCTGACCCAAGGCATTTTGTTACAGCTGCTGAGCTAAGAGTATCGTCTTTGCCTTTGCGGCTGCTGGCAGAAGTTGGCTCTCTCCCTCCAGGAATGTATGGTGAGGAAAGTCCACAGGAGTCTGGGGTGAGAAAGTAGCCATCTGCCAAGCCAAAAAGGAGTCATCACCAAAACATGACCATGCAGCTACTGTGTTCTTAGAGCACTCACCTCCAGAACTCTAAAATATGCAGGCTTGCTGTTTAAGGCACTCTGCCCTCGCAGACTGAGACAAAGGGTAAACCCCATCTGACTCTATATCTCCCTTACGTCTGCCAAACTTGTCCCTCTGTCACCTTCCTTCCTCACTGCTAAAGACAACCCCTCCTTACCCAGGCCTGATAGATGTTCACTTCCTCCCTTCCTTCCTTTGTGCTGCATATGATGGAGTTAAGCTTCTAACTTAAGAGAGCTGGGAAGAAGACTCAGACACAAGGTGTGTGTATGTGTATATGTGTGCCCTATACACATGACATAGAGAACACCCTCATTTTCAAAGGCCAACCATGGGAACAAGTTTTCACCACCATCTTTTCAAGGAGATACTGTCATGCATATTTCCATCGGACTCAGCATCTTCCAACAAGCTCTTTCCAACATGTGTGTCATGTCTGGTTCTTATAAACATCCTCTTCAAGGGGATGAAAGGTCACCCTGACTTTCATCAGCAAAAGCAAGAGGGCATTAGTGAACCAGTCTCCAGTGGTGACATATTTTATAACCCTCCCAGCAACAGGCCTTTTTGTTACCTAAATGAAATGTTTTTGAATCACAGTGATACAAAACAAAAATACACAAAGTCTGGGTACATTCAGACACACAAAACTGCTGGACTGGATGGTGCAGTAATGTTTTGCTGAAAGTCATTTCGAAGAGGGTCACTAGGGCAGATAACAGAGAGGCAGGTACCTGCTGAGATGGAATTTCCACCAGCCGCACCTCTGTTTGTCTCTAAATATCCCCCGTGGTTACTTGGCCTGGAAAATTTAGATGTAACCACACTGGGTGATCAGCCTTGCTTTCCCAAGGTCAAAAGCATCGTGAATAATGGTATCACCATTCTCTATCATGAGAGTATCATGAAGGATGTTATTATAATTAATCCAATAGTTATCACCTCCCTAGACACTGCAGTACAGCTTAAAAGAAGTGCAGACAACTCTAGGCAAGGGTCAAGAGCTGACGGATGGAGGTGGGTGTGGTCCAGCTCAGATGTCCTCCAGGAAGAAAACAAAGAGGCATAGACAGACTGGGGAAAGGTCAAAAAAATCAACCCCAAGTAGACAGCCAGCAGAAGTTTCTGAGCATCTATGAGATTCATCAGAAGAGGATGAGGGAGAAGACAAATCCACACATTCTCTCAAGCAGTACCCCTGAATCATGTCCTGCTGTCCACACAGGTCTTAAATGTCAAGGCAGGACATCCAAAGAGTAAGTAAGTTTGTAGCATGCTTGAGTAGAATGCAGAAAGCCCTGCATTCACATCCTAACACTGCAGGAAAGTAGGTATGGTGATGAACGCCTAAATCTCAGCCTTGGGAGATGGACGTAGCAGGATCAGAAGTCATCCTTGGCTATTTAGTAAACTAAAGGCCAGCCTGGAGTACACGAGACCCTTTCTCGAACACAAAACAAAGGAAAGTTGGATTTATTTCTCCAGTTAGAAGGACCAGCAGGCCAGTTTGACAGACCGAGTGACAAGAAGGTGGAAGCAAGACAGAACGCTCAAAGACATAAACAGAACCCCACCTGTTTTTCCAAGCATTTTGTTTGTCGTGGGGTAGTTTGCGGTGCTCTGTCATTGTTTCTTTTAAGTTTTGGTCTATCTTTGAGATATTTAGTATGTCCCATTGGTCTGTTTGTCAACTTGTGTTACTATGGCTTTAGTGTATATTTTAGTACCCAAATGAGCCTTTTATTTTACTTGTGTTTTCTTTTTAATATTGACTTGAATATTTTGCTAAAGGTTTTTGCTGAATCTTTGTTTCTTCAAATTAAAAAAAAAAAATGGGAAGGATCATAATCTTTGTAACATTAAACTGTTCATGAGCACACATATTTATTGCTTATTAGAGGACCATGGGGACATGACATAGTCATAGTTGAATCAATTTCTAAATGCCGTATTGTTCTTGTTGCCTTTGGAATGACATCTTACTTTTTAATTACTATTTTATTTCCTAGATAAAGTCAATGTGAACAAACCAGCATAAGAGAATAGGAATGAAAGTATACTTATTTCTTAGTTAACATTTTATTGCTATGATAAGACACCATGACAAAGACAACTTTTTTTTTTTTTTTGAAAGAGCATTCATTTGTACAGTTTTAGAGGGTTAGTCTATGACCATCACGGCAGGGAGCATGGCAACAAGCAAGAGGGCATGGCACTGGAGCAGTAGCTGAGACCTTACATCTCGATCCACAAGCATGAGCCAGAGAGAGATAAGTGGGAATAGCATGGGCATTTAGAACCTCAAAGGCCACCCTGACCCTGGTGACACATCTGCTTCAGCAAAGACACACCTCCTAATCCTTCCCAAAGAGTTCCACCAACTAGAGACCAAGTATTCAAACATATGAGCTTATGAGGGCCATTCTCATTTAAACTACCCAATCCTCTGACTTGGTTATTTCTTCCTGCCAACAAGGAAAGGGAGTTTTCCTAAACTGAGATTCCTCAGAGTTCACGTCCAGTAGAGAAACTTTCTCCTACATTTCCTGCTTTCTTTGATGCCCTCACCACTTTGTTTTTTTTTTTCCCCTTAGACCTTTTCTAAGTCAACTCAAAGCACTTACCCACCATCGGAAGATTCCACGCCCTCATAACCAAAAAGAGGAGGAATTAATCTTCAGGCCCCCACTTACTTCTCACAAATGCCCAAGCTTGGCTGCTCTGAAGCTGAGAAGTTCTAGGGCATGAGTGGAGGGGTGAGCTCTAGTCTTATACATGAGAAGAAAACTAGATGCCAGTTCTGGTTAATATTTTAATCTCTACCAGGAGCACTCTGGAGATCTCTCAATTGGTTCCCTTAATAAATTAAAAAACAAAACAAAACAAAAAAAGTGTCTTGCCAAGCCAAGCATTAGTTTGCCTTGGAGCCATCACTTTGTAATCTCTCAGGGAGAAAAGACACCTCTGCAGTCGATGTGACTTTGATCTTGCCCCTTTCAAAATAATGAGGTCTACCAAGGTGGTGTAATGGAACTTTTCATTCTTGCTTAGTTGAGCTTCTGCATATCACAACTCACATCACAGCGCCTATAAATGGCTCTCTAGACTGTACTGGCTCTGCAGTTGTTTTGAGGTAATTGCATTTGTTTGGATACCAAATGATCTTCTAAGAGGTAGGGTACATAGAAAGCAGCAGTGAGAGCTGGTCTTTTCAGAAACCCTCCTTGGACCCAAATAACTCTATTGAAACTATGGGATCCACCCCTTTTTTTCTCCTTGCCAAACCAAGACCAACATAGAAAAGAGCCACATCCCACAGATTAGCATGTACAGGTTGAGAGGGGACAGAGACAAGATAATAGAACACCAAGACCCAAATTATCAACATGATACTAGGTTACAAGCAGTCTGTTTCATGCCCCTCTGCCTTCGATCACATTTTTCTTCCTGGTTTTTGTCTTTCCTTCCACCGATGACTCCCATACAGCCTTTGAGAGTA
>NW_026595286.1:0-11000 GCF_907164565.1 Psammomys obesus | reverse complement strand
AGGATCTATCCTGAGGACTGAATAAGGAAAAGAAAAAGAAAAAAAAAGAAAAAAGAAAGAGAGAAAAAAGAAAATATATGAGGGTGTGAAGGAGAGCTAGCTAGTCTCCTTTCTTTCTCTTTGCCTCAGTTTCCTTAACTGTCATACAGACATAGCAAATTCAGACATCTAACCCCCATTCAGACGAAGCCGACTGGAGCTTCAGCCATTCCCATTTTCAACAATTCACATTTCTCCCCCAGCGCTTGCTCACCAGCCCCTCCCCCTCTCTTTATTTTATGGTTTTTTTTTTTTTCTTTTTATTCATTCCTGAAAGCTTCTATTATCAATCACTGCATGAGGTAAATTTTCAAATCAGCAGTCAGGGTTTTTAAGCTGCACGACTCCTATTACAGGCAAAAGGAAGCAGGTGACCGACACCAACGCAATCTCAGAAAGCCGGGCTGCAGAGGACGGACGGGACACCCTTCCTCCAGTTCATTCCCTCATTTTCATGGCTTCCACCATGGGTGGGTTTTTAACAAAGCCTTTCCTGAGGAAGGTTCTACCTTACACAGGGGGTCCAAGGGAACAAGGAAGAGAAAACCAAATAAGGAAAGGACGGTAAGCAGAACCCCGCACGTGTTTCTTTGGCATTTTAGACCATCTCCCAGCTGGCTCCAGGAGGTAGCCATTTGTCGTGAAACTGCTTGGCTCTCTCTGTCACTCTTGCTTTCCCTTTCTTCAGTCTTTGCCATTTCCCTGAGGGATGCTGCTCTTCTGATATCCCTGACTACATTTTCCAGCACCCCGGGAGTCTTTCCTTCCCAAGCGGAACATCACGCCTGCCCTTCCCTGCTCTGGCCTCCTGATTTTTCATGTCACACCATGGTTGACTTTTTCACTGTGCCTTCATCCAAGACACTTAGTACCATTGGGCCTCCCTGTCCTTCGGACAAACCCCACACACCGAGTTTCAGACTCTTACACGGGACAATTACATGGTCCCCTGTGTAATTTCAGCCCATTTAAGGTATTACATCTCCCATAATGCCTTTGGTCAGTAGTTGCTACGTACGCACGTATGGTTTCTGGGTATGTCATATGGGTCCCTCCAGTATTCAACACCATTTCCACACAATAATTAACGAATGATGTAAGAAGAAAAGTTCTGCGCTGTAGGATGTCTCAGCAGTTAAGAGTGTGTCCCATTTCTTCAGAGGACTGGAGTTTGGTTCTCAGCATCCATGTCGGCCAGCTCACAACCACCTCTGGAACTCAGTTCTGTGGCATCTGACACTCTTTTCTGGACCCCGTAGGCACGTGCACTCACCGCTACATACTTACACACATAACTAAATGTAATAAAAAAAAAAATAACTATTTTTTTAAAGGAAACATTCAAGTCCAGCACAAATGAAGAGTCCAGGATTCACATTACCAGTACCTCTTGCTACCCTATGTCTAGGTGAGAGAAAGGGCTTCTTTTGTCTCCTTTCTTCTTATTCAACTCCATGGCCTAGGAGGCAACAGAGAAGCAAAGGTCTTGAGGTTTGGAGCAAGAGATGAGAAAGTTATCAACAGCAGTTGCTGGAGAAGCGGGGAGGAGACGGCTCAGATGGCAGAATGAGAGGTGGCAGTGTTTCCCAGCATGCATTAGTGACCTGGCAGTGAATTCAGTGGTGTACCCTATTTGCACTCGTTTCTATCTGTAGACATTAAGTCCCTATTTCTCGGTCCCCTTAGTCCTCCTCTGCACCCTGAAGTGTCAAGCAAAGGCTCAGGTCAGGACCCTGCTGGGAGCACCACCTAACCACGTATCTGAGCACTTCACCTCCTCCACTGCTTGCCCTTTGGGGTAGAGACATGTCTCATTTAGACCCTGTCCCCATGTTCACAGCCTCCCTCGGCCAGGGTCGACACTAAGTTGATTCCGTGGCAGCCTACCCTCTTCACTACTCTGCCAACTCTCCCATCACCCCTCACCTGTCACCAGACAAAGGTAAGCATTGCGGAAGAAACAGATGCCCACGCACAAGATCCTCGGCTTGAGTCTCCAAGACAGTAAACAGCCTGCATGGGGTAGTGTGGCCTGGAAGAACCGTGGGGAGCCAGTGAAGAGAGCACTTGCTGAGACTCCTCCCACCTCCCCCATCCCCAACCCCACAGCGGAGCACCCACTCACCTCTGTGGCAGCAAAGTGAAAGATGAGCAGACTACGGAGCTCTCTCGAGTTTAAGTTCAAATGGGAGATGGTCATGAGGAAAGTCCTCAGCCTTGTACAAACATCAGGGTTCTAGGAAGAGTTTCCTGGCTCCGATGACGTAGGCATTCCCCACAAGGTAAATAAACACAGGATGTGTTGACGCAGAAAAGCACAGAGTGGGAGAAAAGAAGTCCGTGGAACATGGGACAAGGCAAAGAAAGCCCCAGAAACCAGTCAGGGTGACCCTTACTCCACTGAGCCCTTTGCCTCCTGTCACAAAAGGCTCTTGCGCTGAAAAGACTGGAAACCTTCCTGTTTTTATTCAACTGAAAATTTCTGCACCAGCTGATAGTCCACATGCCATGGTCTGGGCAGCAGTGGACTCAAACTGAAGGCTTAAAATACTGATAGGAATGGCTGAGACGCTTCTCAATATCATTCTAGTTCTGAAAGATGAGAACCTTGAGGCTGGATATAGGCAGGACAAAGGCATAGTATGACGGTTAGTCTCGATTGGCAATGCGATTGAATTAGTAAACACCAAAGAGATTAATGAGGCGCATCTCCGGGTGAGGTTGTGAGGGTATTTCCGGAGATGAGTAACTGATGGGAAAAGATGCATACTGGATGAAGGCTTGGATGGATGGAATGAAAGAGGAAAGAGGAGAAAGCCCGCTGAGCACCAGCGGCCTTCCATCCCTGTTTCCTGGTCCACTGAGATGAAAGGAGTCCCAACTACATATTCCTACTACCACGGAGCCATCCAACACTATGCCTTCCTCGTCGTGATGAGTTATGGGCCCTCAGACTGCGAGCCAGAATAAATCTTTGTTCTCTGAACTTGCCTTTGCCGGGTACTTGTTCCCATCAAAGAGAGAAGCAATTAGTAAACAGAGCGTTCCAGGCTTTCCTGGTACCATCACAGAAGGCTGCAAGTCCCTCGCTAGAGGAAGAAAAAGAATCACTTGAAGAAAAGAGCATGAGACCGTGATGGAGGCTTGTCTTCCAGAGTAGGGGAGGGAGGCAGACTGGGTGGGTAATAATTCACCAAGATCAAGGGACTAGGGGATGCCCTTGGTGACCCAGGCTCTCAGAGAAAACCTGCGTCAGGAACTCAGGCCCTCAGTCTGTGCAACATTGCTGAGAAAGCCTCTGCCACCTCCCCTCCCCTCATCATTCCACAAGACTGCTTTTTTATTTATTTTATTTTATTTATTATTATTATTGTTATTATTTTTAATGGAAGGATCAGACCATGTTCAAGGCCAGAACCAACAACACCTTCAGTGACATTGGTTTTGTAGTCTGTAGAGTTGCTTAGAAAGAGAATGGCCCGGCACCTCCTGTGAGTTTCCTCACCTCAAAGTTGTAGTTGTGCATCTCCCTGAGCAGCCACACACAGTTCAACAGGAAGCAATTCATCCAGCCTGTCTAGTGTCAGGTTGACACTTCAGTTACCCCCATAAATGCAGGCGAGGTTCCCCAGCCAGCCAGAGAAACTAAAACAAACAAATAAAACTTTTTCCGATCAGAAACCACAACTAAGGCCAATAGTAAAGTTATCACTGAAGGCATGAAAACCAAGAGAGTCATAGACCTGAATTCCAATCAGTCAATTCTGATTATCAGCTTGACAGGAATTGTCACCTAAGAGACAAGCCTTTGGGCACACCTGTGAGGTGTCAGCCTCTTATCTTCATTAGGCTAATTGAGGTGGGAAGTGGGTGGCACCATTCCCTGGGCTTGGGTCCTGGACTGCATGAAACTACAAAAGCTAGCTGAGTCCCTAATATTCATTGTTACCCTGCTTTCTCGTCCTCGTCCTCGTCCTCGTCCTCGTCCTCGTCATGATGCACTGAGCCCCTAGAACTGTGAGCCAGATAAACTTCTCCTTCTTCAGCTTGCTTTGCTCAGGGTATTTTTTTCATAGCCACAGGAGAAGCAGCTAAGATAACCAACTCTCGTATATCCCAATGCTGTGATCTGGGGCAAATTCCCTGGCCTCAAAAAGTCAGTTTCCTTTTCTGTAAAGTAGAAGCTGCTATGAGAAACAATGTAAGAACTGAAACATAGAGACGCCAATGATGATTGTTGTCATGGCAATAACAATAGTAAATAAGGAATCAGCTGACTTAGCAAGTCATAGGAAAAGTGTTTGCCATCTCTTGAATATGATTATTAGCAGACAAACTATTTTTAGTTTTATGCAAAAATGTTCTGCTCTGATTAAAGCAGAAAGCTTTAGGAAGCAGCCCTGTTTCATCTAACAACATCATCCTTCCAGTGTAATGAAAGTTTTGGTTTCTATAAAAACTCAGTTATGTTATGTAAATATGTTTTTTGTTTTAATCCAAAGTGTGGGATTTTAGTTTGGGCTTTAGTTTGTCCACAGCTGATAAGTGCCTCCTGTGTGGCGTGGTCTTTGCCAGCTGGTAACAGTCTGCCTCATGCCGAATGGAGAGGGGTGTGGTCTAGGACTGTGAAGGACATAAATTTGAGAGCCTAGAGAGAGAAAGTGTGGCATTTTTGAAAGACCTGACATGATGGTGTGGCAGCTTGGCGGAGACAGAGAGAAACATTTCAATGAAGGGCCTTGGAGGAGACTGTTTCCTGCATTTGCAGTTCACAGAGATTGGAGCCCTTTGAGCCTAAACAGCAGGGAGAAGTAAAGGGGTCTGGCCCCTTCTCCCCACTAACCTTCTCTCTCTCTTGTGGTTAAAGGGTTGGTGGAAGGGAGGTAGAGGTTTAAATACCCCAAATAAAATAAGAGTTTAAAAATGAGCGTAACATTCCAGTATCAACAAAAAAGTACACCTGTTTTTTGTACATCTGAAAAAAAAAATGATTAAAATAAATTAGCCTGATGGTGACAGCAGAAAAGGTGCTATGATTGATACCCAAATTTACACCAAAGTTTTGTTTTCTTGCTTTGACCAGTGTAAAGACAGCAGCAGAGACATTAGCCACTGTCTCTGAACTCCACTCTGCCTAGACACATTTCTACTAAGGCAGCCAGGTTTCCTTTTCTGCACTGCTTGTTCACTAAAATGTAAGGGTGTAAGAGAGAGGGTGAGACCTACATCTTAACCCTCTTTGTATAGCTATGATCACACAGTAGGTCAGGACAAATGCCTGAATGGTCCATCCACATGTACCGGCAGGCAGAGATGGCTCAGTGGTAAAGGTGCTTGATGGCCAGTTTGAGGACATGATTAACTTCCCAGAGACCTTTTTTCTATGATGAAATGGGAGAAAACCTAAGAGAATGGATCTGGAAACAGGGCATGTATTCCTTCAGTGAAGCTGACATGTCCTTCGATTTGTGGTCGTAGGGGTCCTAACCCGGTACCCACATCCTTCAGATGGATATCAACACTAGCTCAGCCCCAGCAGAAAAGCAGAAATACTCAACATTACCCCAAAGAGCCCCTGAATGTTCGTGGCATGAGGTGATTTGGCATTTGAATTCAGTGCTAAACCCATACCACACCCCGAGTTCCCAGTACCTTTTCAATAGTTCCAAGCTCCCTACTCTTTGCTTTTACTGTATAAGCCTTCTAATCTAATAATGGCTACCCTCTCACTTCCTTTTATTTTGTTTTGTTTTAGTTTCATCATCTGTTCTGTATATATTACCACACTTAGACCTGTGACCCCAAGGGAAATCTTGAGGTGATACACTAGACAGGTGTGAGTCCTGCCAATACCTAAAAATTAATAAATTTCTCGCCTTCCATTTCCCCAGAAATTAAGGAGAAAAAAATCATTATCTTCATAAAAAGTAACTTTCTCACAGGGGTCTCAAGGCATCGAACACGAATTGTCACTTCACTCTATCCTAAGTTCCTCAATGGTTACAAACTCGCCAACATAGACATGTATCTATGGGGTCCTAAGTATTGCCACTAGATTCAGTCCAGACATCAGGTCCCTTTTAATGCCACTAAAAGATGGGTCAAGAGGAAATCCATATAAAGAAGAGCTAAGGATGGTGTGTCTATCATGGTAAACACTAGGGTAGTTCCTCAAAAAGAAATAAATAGATAAAGGTAAGCCAATAGTGTTACCATACAATCTTCAAAGTCTGTACCGGAAAGAGCTAAAAGCAGACACTGGACGACATGCTTGTATACCCATGTTCACAGCAGCTCTCTTCACAGTAGTCAAGAGGTGGAGACACCCAACTGCTCACCAGACTGTGATGGATAAACTAACTGCAGATGTCGAAACAGTAGAATATTGTTCTGCCTTAAAACCGTCCTGCTTAAAAACGGGGTTTATTTTCTTGTTCTGTTTTATTTGGGAGGGTTTTTATTATTGGATGTGTTGTTAGCTGTGGTGGTAGCTGTTTTGTTTTTGTTTCTGGTTTTTTTTGTTTTGTTTTGTTTTGTTTTGTTTTTTTCCCTTGGGGCAGACTGAGGAATTGACACTGTCTTGACCATATCTCAGGCTAGCCTGGAATCCACTAGCCTAGAGCTTACAATTCTCCTGCCTCAGCATTCCAAGTGCTAGGATTACAAATGTGCACCACTACAGCCATCAGAAGATAATAAATTCTTACAGAGGCTGCAATATGGATCAACTTTGAGGACATAATGCTAAAGGGAAAAAAAGAAAGTTAAAACAGACAAAGACTGCGTGATTCTCTTTAGATGGGTACCACAGCCATCGACAAGCTCATAGACAGGAGGAACAGTGGTTGTTGAGCTGTGGAACATGCAACAGGACATCTTATTTAGTGGGTAAAGCACTTCAGGTTTGTAAGAGAAAATAGTTTTTGAAGATTGCCTAGTAACCTGCAGTCAGCACATTGAACTATAGACTTAAGACTGAATTTATTTTTATGTCATGTGTGCTTTGTGACAGTTTCATAAAGGGAAAGGGATGCCACCTGTTGGCCCCCAAAATCCAGTCTAAAAGGCTGACCCACATCACCCTCAGATCTTGCCATGGCAATTCCCATCCAGCCAACAGGAGTTTCCTATCCCTGAACACAACCTTCTTGTGCTGCACAAGAATAGGTTTGGTTTGGTTTGGTTTGGTTTGGTTTGGTTTGGTTTGGTTTGGTTTGGTTTGGTTTGGTTTGGTTTGGTTTAGTTTGGTTTGGTTTTTTGAGACAGTGTTTCTCTGTGTTGCCTTGGCTGTGCTAGAACTCACTCTTGTAGACCAAAATGGCCTTGAACTCAGCTATCTGCCTGCCTCTGCCTCCTAAGTGCTGGGATTAAAGGTATTCACCATCACTTCCCAGCTCAAGAATAGGTTTTTCATTGTAGCGCAACTGAAGCTACAGAAGTAGAAATATCAAAAGCTCCCGTCTGTAGTAATATTCCTTTTCTTAACCTTGTGATGGTTACATGAGTCTAAACAAATAATTCATTGGGCCAAGTGCAATGATACATATCTATAATCAAAGGGGGATTTATAGGCAGAGGCAGGAGGATGGCTGCATAGTGAGTTTAGTCTACATAGTGAGTTCCAGGCCAACCAGAGCTATGCAGCAAGACCCTCCTGGGGGGGGGGGGGGGGGAAAAGGGAAGGAGTGATGAAGGAAGTGGGAGAAAGATAGGAAGGAAGGGAGGCAAGGAGGAAGGAAGGAAGGAAGGAAGGAAGGAAGGAAGGAAGGAAGGAAGGAAGGAAAGGCCCAACAAGCCATACACTTGGGATGTAGACACTGTTAGACTCCAGGTTCAGTCCTGCTTTGTTCTTGCTGGCTTTATTCATATAGCCATCTCCTCCAAAGATAATACTGAAAGGCTTCTCAGGGCCTGATGGAATATAAGGCAGGATGAGGCGTGTGATTTTTGCCCTCTGATGTCACTGTGATTTAGAAATCTGAGGATATAGAGGGAGGAGGAGAGAGCATAAGATAGTGGGACAGCTATGTTCTGCATCAGGGAAACAAAGGCCGCTGGTTGGTTGTGCAGCCATGGTTCTCAGCACAGGCCAGCAGACAGGAAACTCAGCCAATGCTGACTCACCCATGTCATGAAATAGTGACCAGTTTCGTTTTTATAAGACGTGCATACACATGTATGTACACACACACACACACACACACACACTGCACCCTCAAAGCCCAACTTCAGCGTCACCATAAGGACTGAGATGACTGCGTATGTCTTAGCTTCTCTTCCCAGTACTGTGATAAAGTACCCAGACAGAAGGGTTTGTTTTAGTTCAGAGTTCAAAGTGCAATCTATCATGGCAGAGAAGTCACAGTAATGGGAGCTTGAGGTAGCTGGTAGCATCACATCCACAATCAGAAACAGAAAGGGATGAAGTGATGCTGACACTCAGCTTGCTTTCTCCATCTTATGAATTCTAGGAACTCCTGTGTAAGGAATTGTCTACCCACAGTGGGCTTTTTTTTTCTACCTCATTACAATCAAGACAACCCTATAGAGGCATACACAGATGCCCATCTCCCAAATGATTCTAGATCCTGTCAGGTTGATAATTAACGCTAATCATCACAGGGTGAAAGTTAGTATTTATTGTGAATGATGCTCCATGCCAGGGGTCTTCGGCAATCAGCAAGCTGTATGGACTTTGTATTCAGTCTGTGATAAGGGCCCATTTCTCTGGGAAGATGACAGATATGGTAGTCTTGAAAAATCTGATGATGGCCAACTACTGGAAGATTCCCAAGGGCTAACCCCAAAGCACGAAGACAATGGCATCCCCAAGGAGCAAGATGGAAACCCCAGAGCTCCAGGTTGGAGGGAGTCACTTTGAGGCGTTAGAACTCAAAGCTTTTATGCAGTCTGGCACCCTGAAATAGGGACATAGGGGTTATATCCTTGTCAGCTGTTTCCACACGAGCCAAGAAGAGTCATGTCTGGCAGAACACAGGCCGGAAGCTGCTTCCTCCTCCTCTGTGAACAGGAGCTGAGAGGGAGGCAGGGGTTGGAAGGATCCAGGGATGGGATTTGGTGCCAGGGAGATGACTAAGGCCTGATGCATGTACCACGAGTGTGTGGGACTCACAAGTCTGGAGGAGAACATGTTCCAGGCATAACGCAGCGAAACCACGCAGCCCGACTTAGCCAGGACTACCTGGACTGCCTGGTGGCTTTGGCATGGAGGGTACAGCCAGGGCACTCCTTAACTTCTTCTTCTTCTTTTTTTTTTTTTTTTTTTTTTTTTTTTTTTTTTTTTTTTTTTTTTTGGTGTTCTCTTTGTTGACAAGCAAAGTGGAATCCCAGAAAAGCAAAGCGTGGCAAGGAGGAGGCCTTCATCTCCCAGCAGATTTACGGGCCTTCAGGATGCAGCCTGTGTTTGTCGGGCCAAAATGGTGAAGGAGGGCTAACAGGGTCAAATTACAGCTTCCTATAATAGGGAAAGTTAAATAGACAAGCTTTCCCACCCTGAGGAGAATGAAGCAGAGGTCAGTGCTAGTGGCTTAGAGCATGAATGGACCTTCCCCCTCCGTCCCCAGCAACAGTAACAGACAGATGCGACACAAAAAGAGACACACCTGATTAACCATGAATACAACAGCTGTCGCCTCCCTACCAGAGCCACCACTCCTCACACCCTTCTTCTGCCTGCTTTGTTTTTAACTTTTTTTTTTTTTTTCAAATAGCAAAAGGAAATTAAACCTACCATTAAGACTCAAGTTAGTGGGAGGGGAGAGTGTCAGCAGGCAGGCCTTTGTGTCTCTGCTCACAGGCACGTAATAGGTACCTTCTATCTGGCCTTTCATCTGAAGAAGAGCTCGGCCTACTGTTAACTGCTCCCTCAACTCAAAACCTGGAGACAGGGCAGCCGTGGGTGGAATAAGATGGAGGTGACTCAAGCAGGGAATGAAAAGGTATACGTGAAGGCGGGTCCCTCCTCTCCACCCCTTTTCAGTAGCTTGTCTCTGTCAGCTGGAATTCCTTGCTGCCAAAAAAGAACACCCACCTTTAAGATGAACTGATGATCTTAAATTTACAGAGGAGGCGGCACTCAACGAAACATTGCCCTTGCATGGAAATGTGCTTATTTCAACTGAACCTGAGGTCACAGGACAAAAAAAAAAAAAAAAAAAAGAATCCTTTGGCCTCTCAGCTGCAAACAATCCCCAGGTCACCTTCACTTCCAAGGCCTTAGCAATCAGAGAGGAAGGACTCTCTAAGTATTGAATTGCCAAGAGTCTCTAGGGGCATGATGCAATCAGGTGAGCTTCCAGAAGCCTGGCAATTCAAACCATGAGAGTTAATCTAATTTTTTAAAAGGTTTTCTTTTTTAGTTTTGGCTTGGCTTGGCTTGGTTTGGGGAAGACTGGGCTCCTAAATTAAGCATCCAACTCCTGAAGTCTGTATTGCTATTTCTTAAAATGTCTCTGTCTATTGTCCAAAAATCCCTTCTGTAATTTCAAAGACAGGATGGTAAAGATGATCAGGAATCACTGTGCAAGCGCAAAGCTTCTGACAGGAGACAGTGGGTGGTAAGTGAGCAGCACAGTCCCTAACAGGCATCCAAAGACTGTCCTAGATTCCTCACCTAGGTACCCATGAAAGTTCACAGTATCTCATGACGGCCCAGCCCATCTTCCATCAAGAACTCCCAGAGGAGGGCTAAAGAGATGCCTCAGTCAGTGAAGTGTTCAGCTGGCAAGCACAAGGACCTAAGTTCAAACCCCAGATGTCACAGTTTTTAAAAAGCCAGGCATGGTGACGAATTTGTCAACCCAGCACTGGCGAACTTGGGATCCCTGGGACTTGATAGCCAATCTGTCTTGCTTGGCAAGTGCCAGGCCAGTGAGAGACCTTGTCTCCAATAATGATAGATAGATAGATAGATAGATAGATAGATAGATAGATAGATAGAT
>NW_026595285.1:32624-39570 GCF_907164565.1 Psammomys obesus | reverse complement strand
GATAGATAGATAGATAGATAGATAGATAGATAGATAGATAGATAGATAGACAGACAGACAGACAGACAAGGAGAGGGGGCACAAGAGGAATAACACTGAGGTTGTGCATTGGCTTTCACCAGCATGTATGTGCACACATGTAAACAGGCGCCTGCACACAAGTATATACAGAAACGTAACAAACAACAGAACCCCCAGAGCTCTCATTCAACAGAGTCAGAAAGAGTTACTGAAATGCTAGAAAACTTGGCGTCAGATGCCAGAGAAGCCCAAGAGTCGTAGGGCACTGGAGTAAATTCCAAAACACAAAGGAAACCTCCTCAGGGGGTTAACTTCCGACTCTTCTTTCTTCCAGTTGGCGAAGAGCCATGTCTGCTCTACTCTCGGGGCAAATCAGCAGCCCCATCTCAAAGCCTCATGAAAAAGACACTGTTTACCCTGCCAGCAATCCCATCTCCACAGCTCTTCTCCAACGCCTCCAAGTATCTCCTGGCTTCCCAAAGCCGTGGCTTCAGCAGAGCGAGCCTGTCTGTTTTCAATGCTCAAACTTTTCACACATGGCAAACGAGTGGCACTTTGAATACTACCATCATCTGGCTGATGAGAAAGCTGTTTTCCATTTCTGCCAACAAATACTTGTGGTTTATCATGACAGGAGGGAAGGGGCTGAAAACACACTTGGGTTGGATTGCGTTGATAACGTTTTTCATCTTTGTAGCTGAGAAAAAAAAAAAAGCTCAGAAAATTCTCCTTTGATGTTGCAGAAAATGGCAATAGAGTTGACGCGGCTGTTGGCATGCTGACTAAACTGCATTCGTGAAAGGAAGTAAGTTAGTGTCATCTTTTCTCTACCAAACACGACATAGGATTATAAGAGCCAGGATTGGACCAAGAGTTAAAAAACGTTAATGGCCTGGCGCACATGCTCACTGGGCTGGGGGTGGGAGCATGGGTTCCTCTTTACTGTCAAGCGGCAGTGTTACCTTCTCGGCTTCACGCCTTACCAGGTCCAAGCTGCTGTCCTTTTCCACATGCTCTGGCCACCATGACATTCTGCCCAGTCACGTGGGACCAAAACTTCCGAAACCATCAGTCACAAGAAATCTTTCTACCTTCACATTCTTCACTAGGTGTTTTCCTCATAACAACGAGGAAAAAAAGCTAAATGCAGGAAGTATGGCGTCTTTCAAAAGGTCACTTTGAGTTTCCGACCTGATTTCTTCTGCGTTCATCTGTTAGGACTGCAGCAGCAAATATCAAACTGGGTGGCTTAATGTAAGAAATACATTTCCTCATAGCTTTGGAAGCTAGTCCAAAATCAAGGAATTGACAAGTCATCCTGGGATCACCTTCCTTGGTTTGTAGATGGCAATCTCTGTTCCCTGAGTCTTCAAGTTCCCTTGACACAGGTCTATGCCCTGCTCTCTTCCTGGAAGGATACTAGACTGGCTTAGCATTCACCTGTGTGCCCTCATTTGACCAGTATCACATTCTGAGGCACCAGAACTTAGTGCTCCAACATAGAATTTTTAAAGGTATGTCACTTACCCCTACCACCTGCTGGTGGGGATGGGGGAGAGCGCTCAGTACTGAACTGAATAAACTCAGCTCGATTTCAGCTCTAACAGACTCTGAGCCTGTGGTCTGGACCTGCAAAGGAAAGGTGCCGAACACTCTTCTGATGTCCAGTTTCTATGATTGTGCAGAACAAAGCCAGCAGAAGTGGGAAGGGCTATGACATCACTAAAGAGCATTTTCTCAGAAGGATAGCCAGCTCTTGGGATCCCTGTAGGCATTAAAACCATGATATCTTTCTCCAGAAAAAAAGAAAAGAAAAGAAAAGCAAGGTGGCTGCTGCAGAATGGTGAAAGTGCCTTATGACTGCATTCCTTTACCCCACTGGACCTTCTCGAGGTCCTTCTCAAAAGGGTTTTCCCCTTCACATTGAGAAACAGCAGGAAGGAATGAAATGACTAGCCAAATAAGCAGAATGCTTTTCCTGTGACACTTTCAGCTGAGCAAAACCATGACTTCTTACGTGAGTAAAATGAAAGAAAAGTGATAGCAGATGACTAACCAGGGTGACAGGAAGAGGTACGGGGGTTCAGGACACCATGAGCCTTTGAAACAAGCAAGGCCAGTCCTGAAATGAAAGTGGGTGAGCAAACGCCCTTGCAAAGGGGGCGCAGGAAGAGCTATGAATAAGAGACTCGCCCCAAAACTGACATGAGTGTGTAATTGGCTTAGTAGTTCCAGCAAGAGCAGCAGTGGGCTGGCTGTGATGCATCTGAACACCCTCTGATACATACTTGCAAAAGAACCAGGTGGCTTTATTCTAGATGACAATTTCTTACTAATCACCCTTCATGCTGCCTGATTATGACACTGTGAGTCACCAGGGTTCTCTCTTGAAGCCCTGTTCACTCATGGGCCATGTGTTGGCAGCGATTGGGAAGCCATGATCACAGACGTCCATGGGGGGTGGACCAGAGGGTCTGTATGTGTCATGGATTGTACTGCATCCTCCCCCCCCCCAAGCAAAAGCTGCACTGAAGTCTTAACCCTCAGTTCCTACAAATATGACTCAATTAGAAAGCAAGCCATTGCACACGTAATCAGTTAAGAGGAGGACCTACTTGAACAGGGAAGAACCAAAATCCAATGTGACTGGGAAATGCCCAAAGAGACATGGACACCAGAAAGAGCACACACCATGTGCCAATGGAGATAGACATGGGAACAATGTATCTATAATCTGAGGGTTTCCAGGGTATTAGTTACTTTAGCTGACAAAGGGGGCTTATGGGAGAAAGGATTTAGTTTGGCTCCCAGTTTCAGAAGACACAGGCAGCTGGTAGACATGACCTCTCCAGTCAGGGGTCAGAGAAAGGTAAATGCTGATCGTCACCTTGCTTCTTCCTTTTTCATCTTTTATTCAGTCTGAGATCTCCTCGCACCTCTAGCCCCTCAGGGTGGGTCTTCCCTGATCACTTAAATCTCTTTGGAAATGTCCTCGTGGACAATACCAAAAGTGTGCCTCACCAATAGCCTAAATACTCTTAAATACAATCAAGTTGTCAAAAAAAAAAAAAAAAATGAACATCACAATCAGAAACCACCAAAATCTAGGAAAAAGCAAAGAATTCTCTCCCTTTGCTTCAAGATTTCAAGCCTTTAGAAGCAGTAGAGAATAAAATGTCCTGCTCCTCCAGTCTCTGGTACAAAGGCAGGCACCATAGTGAGACTCACAGCTACCAACAATCTTTGAACCACATGTCCTCCTGTCCCATGGAGTCTAAATTGATAATATTTATAATGTTACCCTCTTGGGAACAGTTGCTTGCTTGCTTGCTTGCTTTCTCTTTTGGTTTTTTGAGACTGGGTTTCTCTGTGTAGCCCTAGCTGTCCTGGACCTCACTTTGTAGACCAGGCTGGCCTCGAACTCACAGAGATACAGCTGCCTGTGCCTCCCTAGTGCTGGGATTAAAGGTGTGCACCACCACATCCGACTGGGAACAGTTTCTTTTTCTAATATTTTAGAAATATACAAACTTTTACTTTTTTTCTTCCTTTCTCTTCAACATTTGGCACAAAGACTCCACAAGTTAAAGATTCAAGAGACTCTCCATTTTCCCACTCTCTGAGGTCTTCAACTCATGGCCACAACCTAGGAAGGGCTCTAGACCTTCATCTCTTGATGAGACTTGAACTGAAGTGACTTTAGACTAAAGCCTTGTTAGCTAGAATCCCATTTTGGCCAGCTCTTTAGCTCCCAAGGTGATGCTAAGGAAGAAACAAGAGCACAGCTGGAGAGGTGGCTCAATAGTTAAGAGCACTGGCTGTTCTTCTAGAGAACTTGGGTTTATTCCCAGCACCCACATACTGGCTCACAACCCTCTGTAACTCCAGTATCAGGGGATCCGACAGCCTCTTCTCGCCTCTGGGAGCACCAGGCATGCATGTGATACACAGACATGCATGCAATAAAACACCATAGCAAGAAACAACTTTTAAACAGTATAAAGAAGTGAAAACATTTTTCCTTTTCCCTTGTGCTGTTCTTAGAATATTATTTCAAAAAACGAAATGGAAAATGTTTTTTGAATAAACAATTTTGCAAGAGAAAAAGAGGACATCAGTTAAGAGAGCTTTTCCAATGATAGTCCATTAAAGCTACCAGCCAATTAAGTTACTGATTGAGGTTTTTCTTTCAATTTTTTTTATTATTATTTTCCCTTTTCAAACAGGCTCTCACAATGCAGCCAGGGATGTCCTGGAACTCATGGTAATTCCCCTGCCGCAGACTCCCAAGTATAAGGACGGCAGGCATAAGCCAGATTTACAGCTCAGTATTTGCTGATGCTAAGAAAGCCAATATACAAATGGATTGTGAACAGGCTGAATATAAAACAGAACAATGACCGCTTCAGGAAGCCAGCCCATTACTGGATGTTACCCAGCCCAGGAAGCCAGTCTGCCACCGTAAGTCAGACCTGTAAGACATCAGGCCACTGTCTTCATCAACAATCCAGGAAGCTGAATCATAACTCCACAACTGACTCAAAATAGCTAACCCTGGATAACAAGTGACAGCTTCCGTAATCTTTGTCTGTGACTCCAATTTAGAACCAATCAGAGTAGGCCAAATATGCACTCCAGCCAATCACATTGGATGCCACACTTCCAGGCCACTCCTTTCAGCTTCCCCATGGTGCACACACCTGAAGCTTTTCCTCTCCTCTTTTGCCTTTGCCTTCCAAGAACCTCAAGTGTGATCACCGACTCCCTTGCTGTAGTGAGTGCTGAATAAAAGCCTTTGGCCTTGCTTTTACCATCTGTCTTCATTCATTCCCACACCAACAAAAGTATACTATATATATGACTCACTTAGGGTATAAAGAAAGGGATATGAAGCATGATCTTACCCTTAACAAGCTTTAAATATTGGGGATTTTTAGACGAAATAAGAAAGAGTGAGAACTACCATCACAATGACTAAGCCATTGATAACACAAATGAGGGCTGATAATACAAATTCTGACCAATGGGCACAGCATTTTGGATGGTGACAGGTTGCTTTAATCTGGATTAGCTGTCATCTGGACTTCAGAACACAAAAGAGAATTCTACTGGACCCCCCTCACTTACCCAGCTATTCAGACTTGGGATTGTTGGAAACAGAAAAGACCTTGGCAAGAAACCTTTTTGTTCTGTATTATTTTGCTGTCACCTGAAGAGAAGGTGACTTATTGGGAATGTCCCTCCTTTTCTTTCCTAAGCCCCATAGTAGTCAGGACCCTCCTGTAGTCATTAGAACAGTAGAAGAGACACTATGGCAGAGTGGGCATCCTAGGTCAACTTACTCATGCTCCCATTTCAACTTCTTTCCCCCAATGTCTTGGCTGTTCATTAAAGGGAGTCTTGATCCATGACATCTGTGATGATTCGTTATCACTGTCAGCCTGATGAGGTTGAGATTCACCTCAGAAGCATACCGCTAGGCATGTGCATGCAGATGTTTCCAGAAAGGCTTAGTGGAGGAGGGATGAGCAGCTCTGAATGTGAGTGGCACCATCCCATGGGCTGGGGATGCAGACTGAACTCAAAGGAAAGTGGAGAAACCGTGGGCACAGGCAGTCATCTGTCTTTGTTCCCCGGTTGTAAATACAACAGGACCAGGTGCCTGGGCTGCCATGCCTTCCCCATCCCACCCCCACTAGAAAGGACTGTGTCCTCTTTAACCATGAGCCATAATAAATTCTTAAGACGCTCCTGTCGGAGCTTTTCTCAAAGCGATGAGAGGGGTTACAAATATACCAGGTGACTGTTGAAGGCACCTTTCCTGAAGTTGGGGTTTCAAAGCATCCAGAAAGCAGGACTCCTCTGCTTAAATTCTAGACCAAGTAAGAGGCCGGGAGTCGAACAGACAGAATGGGAAATGTCCCCTTTATTTAAATTAACAAAGTCTTGGTTGGAAGGTGTGAGTTTGGGACTTCAGCCTTGTTACTATTATGCCACTATGTCACCCAGCTGGTGTCCGGTAAAACTAACAGACAGAACACTTGCTGTATGGGCACCTGCTCTTTAAAACTTAACTGGAGAGGAAGCAAGTGCTTTATTTCCCAGGCTGTTCCCAAACAAAGCAGAGAAGAGGAGCCACACACACATGCTCAGTTGCTTTTCCCACACTGACTGAAGTTCCTCTTTGGCCAATGGAGGGAGGAGAGGATAGGGCTAGCCCAGAGACCCATTCAGTGCAAACATGTCCCCGTTGTAAACAAGAAGAGAGAGAAGTAAATGTTCTCATCTAACTCCTTCCTCTATCAGACAGTGCTAAGCTTCTGCAAGACTGAGAAAACACGTAACCGTGAATGCTGTCGTCTTACTTTGTAGTTCTGGGATTCGTGACAACTTTAAGGTCTGAGGGGAATAAATATACTCACAGAGAAAAATCTTCCAAGCTTGAGCTGTGGCCCGTGATGCAGGCTCACTCACCAGGAGCCCTGACTTCCTGACCGAGCCCTGACGTGAAACAGCCCTGTTCTGAGTCAAGCTCACTTGTCCTCTTTGTACCCTCCCCCTCCTAGTCATGCAAGGGGAAACAACACGGGAAAGGTCCACACCACAGAGGCAGAAAGATGTGAGGCCACAAGAGCAATGTTTCTCTTTAAACAAACAAACAAACAAACAAACAAAAACATGGAACAGCTTTTTGTCACTATGTAGAAAATTTCAGCACCATAAATGAACCCCGTGAAAGTGAATAAGAGACACAGAGTTTCCTTTACGTGTAGCTTAAGGCTTGGATGGTGGTGGTGGTGGTGGTGGTGGTGGTGGTGGTGGTGGTGGTGGTGGTGGTGGTGGTGGTGGTGGTTCTTCTTCTTCTTCTTCTTCTTCTTCTTCTTCTTCTTCTTCTTCTTCTTCTTCTTCTTCTTCTTCTTCTTCT
>NW_026595285.1:0-32524 GCF_907164565.1 Psammomys obesus | reverse complement strand
CTCCTCCTCCTGCTCCTCCTCCTGCTCCTCCTCCTCCTCCTCCTCCTCCTCCTCCTCCTCTCTCTTCTTTTAACTTCATTTGAAATTTCATAGCTGGCAGATTAACACACACTTGAGATCAGAACCCTGGGGTGGATTCCTTCCTGCCCTCAGGAAAGCCCTTCCTGAATCATCCCTTCTAAACCAGAGACCTGAGCAGCCCTGTTGAAGGAAATTGGCATTAAATGAAAAGACATCACTTCTCTTCTGCAACTTCTTGGAGACTGAGATTTACTGATGGGCCAGTCCTTGACTGTGATGTCATCATAATTCCCATGCACCAGACTGGTGTTAGATCTACTTTTTAAAAACGATGTAGGTGTTAGGGGTGCAAAAGATAGCTCAGCAGGTAGCAGGCCCGACATGAGCTTCACTCCCAAGACCCACACCAGAGAAGGAGAGAAATGAGTTGGGCAAGCTGTCCTTTGACCTCTACATGTGCACCCTGGCATGGGCACACACAAATGCATGCACACACACACACACGCATGCACACACACACGCATGCATGCATGCGCAAACACTAAAAAATGTAATAAAATATTGAAAGGTTGGAAGGGAGAAGAGTACAAAAGAGAGTAGGTGTCACAAATATAGTGCAAAGAAGAAAAAACAGAAGCTTATCAACTCCTGCTGGCATTTTCCCAGGTGTTTAAGTCAGGGGAGCTGGATATCGCCTGAGAGACTCAGCTTTGCTGTGGAGACACAGAAAGACAGAAGGGAGTGACGGGCATCGGTAGGATGCAGCCAGCTCGGTTTCACATTTCACTCCATGCTCATTATTCTCCCCGCTATCTTCCCCCGTCCCGTGCTTGTTCATTCATCGTGTTCTAGAAGCCAGGTGCTGAGATGGGTGCTTCAAACAGAAAGAAGAACGGGGAAGGCTGGAGAGATGGCTCAGAGAGCATTTTCTGCCCTTGCAGAGGGCTAGGATGGGCTGCAGGCACAGACATCAAGGACCCTTGTACACACACGATGCACACACATCCAAGCAGGTATGCACATACTCAGAAACAAAGCAAAATTTAAAATGACAGAGACAGAAAGATGGCCTCCTTCCTCTGAGGACCGCCCCAGGGTGGGAGGGGATTCGAGGGCTTTGGGAGATAGGCAAAGAATCCTGAGCAGTTCACGAGAGGGACCTTTAAGAAATGAGGTAAAGTATTCCAGGGTGTGTGTGTGTGTGTGTGTGTGTGCTCAGTTGGATTTCTCAAGAGACAGTGTTAGAGACAGTGAGTGTAAGCTGCTTCCTGGGAGGGCTCACTTATAAAGGAGTGAGGGCTGGAGTTGCCATAGGCCTGTCGCTTGTCCCATTAGGAGCTCTCTGATGCTCAGCAGCTCTTTCAAAGCTGTCACTGGGCTCAGTAATCCCAACACTCTGGGAGGCAGAGGCAGGCGAATCTCTGTCAGTTCAAGACCAGCCTGGTCTACAAAGTGAGTCCAGGACAGCCAGAGCTACACAGAGAAACCCTGTCTTGAAAAACGAAAAAAAAAAATCAAAGCTGTTATTGAAACAATAGAGTCAAGCTGTGGTACCTTTTATGAACCACAAAGAGCAAAGCCAGAGCCATCCTTAGGTAAGCATGCTCTCTAGAACCCAGGACAAAATTCTGTTTTGTATTTTTCCTCTCAGCAACCCTAGGGTGAGTGGTGGGAGGTAAAGAGGGACTTGATCCTGTCCTGAGCAATTGGAGTATTGAAGGAAGGATTTACCTGTGTATCAGATGCTATGGAGAGAGAGTGCTGTGGGCTGGAGACCACCACAGTACACCACAGAACCAACTTCAGAGAACCACCTTCAGAGTTACCGCAGGCTGTTTCCAAAAGAGAGAACTGAGCTTTCTTTGGGAGTAGTGACGCCTTTCTTTCTGGTGTCTCTCTATTTATAGAGATATGTATCTAGACAGGAAGGAAGTTTTTTTTTTTTCCTTTCAAAAATTGGAGAGGGATTTTTATCCCAGGCCCATATTCATATGCTTTGTTTTTCTGGCTTACATCACAAGCATCTTTGTGTTAATATGAGTTTCTTGAATGTGGGATTTAAATGATAGCAGAATTCCTGTGCTAAGATTTGAAGACCTTTCCTTTTATTTTTGGATTGTCAGGGTCCTTTCCAGGTCTCCGTCTACCATTGTCATCTGTTATGCCTTTTACACAAATTCCTAACAAGGGGCCAATCTAAACAGAGAGCAAGAATTGTCGAGGACTGCAGTGGACATAGGGTCCAGAGTACAGCACGGCACTTTCAAAGAGATTGAAGCCAGAGGAAGCTTCCAAAGGCCAAAAATGAGAAGGATCACACCAGATATTCTGAAGCAATGATCTCTGGCCACATATTATTCATGAGAGGCCTCGGTCCAAGGCTGAACTGGGCAGATGTCCTTGCAGGGATATCTTTTATGCAATGTTGTGGTGGCCTCCATGATAACCTAGGCTCCTTTATGACAGTTACTATCGTATGAACAAGAACTTTTTTATTTATGAACTTCCAGCCTTTTCTCCCCCTGTTTTGATTTGGGGGTGGGGATGGAGAGAACAAAAGTCCACTCAGGCCTCAGACTTACTACGTACCTCTGATTCTCCTGCCTCTACCTCTCAAGGCATGCGTCACTACATCCACTCCGTGTGGTGCTAGGATGGAACCCAAGGCTTCCTTCTCTCTCTGCCCAGGGGACTACACACAAGGCTTCGCCATCTAGCTTGCTTCTCCTTGTTAAGGTTGACATAAGAACTCCACCTTGATTCTGACAACTTTTACAGTTCTTCCACAGTTTCTGTTGGATTAAGAAATGAGACTGAGTATGTAGAATTTTTAATGTTTAAAATTACACTTACTTATGGGGGAAGAATAAACATGTGCCATGATACATATGTACAGGTCAAAGGACAATTTACAATATTCAGTTCTCTTCTTCCACCGTGTGGGTCCCAGAGATTGAACTCTGATCACCCGGCTTGGAAGCAAGCACTTTTAGCCCATGAACCATCTGGCTGGCCTGAATCATATTTTCTTGATTTTGGACTCACTCATCTCTTTGTTTGCAGAGGAGAACAAGGAGGAAAGCCAAACAAACTGATGTATATTCCGGTTACTGGAGACAACTTCTGAGAGTAACTAGACCCAATGACGTCATGTAGTGTTCCCTCTGTCACCTACAGAATCTCTAAGATCCTGCAACTGCCTACTCACCCCATCTGAAACAGTCTGCCCTCATCAACTGGTGTATTCAAATCTCTCTCTCTCTCTCTCTTCCTGTTGGAAAAGATCAAAAGTCAAATCCCAGTACAGGACAACCTTTGAAGTCCCTCTGCAGTTCTCTGATGGTATCTCTCCAAGTTCTTAGGAACTAGCTGAGTTGTCGGCAGGTGCTTTCAACAGACTGCTCCGTGCCTGCAGGCAGAAAGAAGGAAGGACATTGAAGCCTCCACAGGCAAAACAGAAATTACCCCAAATGCTCTCAAATTTATCTTTATTTGTGACCTTGCCTGTAAATGACTTTCTCATGGGATATGGTTTGAATTAGAAATACTAATCTCTCCCTCCCCCACACTGGTCACCATCCCTTCCCTGGGGTTGTAGCATACAACATCCTTTTTGATGTTCAAATCCTAAGTTTAATCCAAGTGTTCTGTTCTTCCACTCATTCCATCAGACATAATTCTCAGACAACAGGAAGTTGGGTTCCGATAATGTGACCAGTTCCGTTCTGACGCCCAACACTCTAAGCAGGCTTCCTGACATGTGTTTATAATCATGTGAGGTTATCTCTCTGACAGCTTGAATTGCCTTCCATGGGAAGCGGTCCTTAGGATGGTGCTCATTAGGAAAGCCTGCTCCTGGGTTTTGTTGGTGGTTTTCAAGTAGGCAAGAACAGCCTCATGAAAGAAGGACAGACCCGAATCAAGAGGTCTAGATCCTCAGCATAGATCTGCCACTGGTCATCTGTGTGATGGAGAAGGTCTAGCCTGGTGTGTACCATTGCTCAGTGATATCCTGATAATAAAACAAAATAGAAGGATGTACACAATTAAATAGATGAAGGTAGTATTTTATCGCAATAATATTGTTTATGTGAATGAAGCAAGAAACAATCTAATCCACAAATAAAAATGTAATCATTCAAAAATATTTATTAAGCCTACAGGGAACAACAGCAGGCAGTTGGCGATAAAAGAAAAATTGAACACAGCCCATGCAGCCAGAGGTTGAGAGATTAGTTGAAAAGTGGGCAGAGAAACAAAAGAATTATAGCAACAATAAATATTTGCACAATCTATGCATCGCGTGATATGAGAGCACGGAGGCTGCAACCAGCCCCGCTGGCTCAAGCCAGCAAGAACAGAGGCGATAGGTAGTGTTTGGGAAGAACCTTAAAGAGTGATAAATACAATGCCCAGACAGATAGGTAAGAAAAGAAACATCACTTACAAAACTTCCAAGAAAAAGATTGCAGCTGGTTCAGTAAAAAGAGAGCCCGTCCGAAAACCTGAGTGTCCTGGATACCTCCGGAGCAAGGCCGAGTCTTATGTGAGCCTGGGTTGCTACATTTGCCCTCTGGGCAAGACAGAGCCAGTGACACACTTTGAGCATGGATAAATTAGTCACAGTCCTTGCAAGAAACATGTGGCTTTCTGAAATCAGCTTTTTAAGAAGAGTTTATAAGGGCTATGTTCAAAGGTGTGGGTGGTGTGGAGAAAAATTGCCAAGAGAAAAAGGCCCCTTGGTCACTCTCCGACTTGGAAGAGGAAGGATGCAGTATGGAAGAGAGGGGCCTGTGGATGGAAGCTGTCAGACTCTCCCACAAGATGCAGTCAGGCTACTGTGAGCTTTAGGGAAGGAACTGAGGGACAAATGACCATTCTCCCTTGTTGCTTCCATCTCCCCTACCACACCAGTGCCCTTCATTGGCCAAACCGAGACAGAAGCCTTAGGGCAAAGACGATTCCGGAGAATTGTTTCCAAAACAGAGAAGAATAGTAGCCGTAGAAAAGTAAGGATGGCCAGATTGAATTTCATGATGTTCACAAGACAGCAATGTGATCAAAGGGGACCAGGGAGCACATGCTGGAAATGATATAACCAAAGTGAGAAGTGACTGTTGATTTCAGAAAGCAGGAAGAGCAGCAAGGAAAAGGGGTGGATTGGGGAGACATTTTTGAACACAAAATCTAAAGAACTCACTCTCTTCCTCTCTCTCTCTCTCTCTCTGGTAGGAGGTGTCTGGATATTTGAGTGCTGGATGTATCTAGGCATGTAATGCATAGGCAATAAACAAAACAAAAAGACAGAAATGACTATAGAATGTAGCCTGGTTTTGTTTTTGTTTTGTTTTGTTTTTTGGTATCTGCAATCCATTCTTCTGCCAGCAGTTAATTTTAATGATGATGCCAGCCTTAGACTTGGAAACCAAGAAGTTTAATTCATGTTGAACATAGGAAGATATATCACCTGAGAAGCAACGCGGTAGTTCTCGTGGGGTTCCCCAAAATGCTGTGTGGGATCCAAGAGCCTGTGAACGTATTATCAGCTGAAGCTGTAATTAAGTGTAAAACTCTGGAGGAGATCTTCCTCATTCAAGAACGACCAGTTATTAGGGTCCTTTGTTCAGGATTATTCAGGGACACCCTATATATCCAGCGGCCAATATCCCATAAGAGCCACTCAAGAGTCAGCGTGGAGAGGCATGGAGAAGGTTACGTGGACACAAAAGCAAAGACTGGGAAAAACAGTCATAAGTGATGGAGTGCCTGGAGCCACCGGCAGCTGCCAGAGACGGGAAGGATTTCCCCTAAACCTCCAGAGGAAGGGAAGCTGTGCTGACACCTTGATTTTAGACTTCCAGCCTCAGGGACTGTGAGGTAATACATTCCTGCTGAAGCCACACTGTGGTGATTTGTCATGGAGGTCCTGGGTAGAGAGAAACAGACCATAGAAAACCATATTCTAATGACTAAATATCTGTGCTATAAAAGACATGAGGCCAAAACTCAAATTCATCATTTTCCCCCTGTGTCAACCCTGTGTGATATGCTGGCTTGGGGGAGGGGGGGAAGCATGTTGTAAAGTTATTAAATCCACATGGCTTTAAACCCCAGATGTGCAAAACACTGTATGATATTCATGGCACACCCAGATGAGCCTATCTAAACTGCAAAAAAAAAAAAAAAATCCGAGTTCTCCCAACTCTCACCATCAGCACGCAGAGCGGCCTTGCCAAACCACGAGATGAAAGTCTTCACACGGTCAGCCCTCGGCACGGCCTTTGTTTGGCTGCCGCCTTCACACACAAATATCTGCCACGGGATGGGGGTGGGATGGAGGAGGACACACACAAGGACTCGTCTTGTTTGTGTCACGTGTTTCAAAGTGCTGTGGTTGGCCCAAACGGAATAACAATCATGTGAAAAGGAGTCACGGGCAGCTTGAAATATGCTTCAGAGTGATTTCCAAATACGTCGATTTCGATTTTCATTTTTTGCCGGCTGGGCTTTATCCCTTTGTTGGGGAAAACTCCGGCACAGAGAGAACAGGAGTCTGAATGTAGTTTGGCCCCAGTAACACTGAGGTTTAGTCTCCTGTGTGTCAGTATTACAAGAGATTGGGGGCTCTAAGCAGGACTAAAGTCGTTCTCAAAAGGCTGGCAAGTTCTCTTGGGAATGAGCGATTGCTCGTGAGAGTAAGCCTGGGTCTGGGGAACTGAAGATGGTTGGGTGGGTAAAAGCGTTTTGTGTGGAATCCAAGCCTGACATCTTGAATTCAATGGCCAGGATCTATAGTATAAAAGGGGAGAACTGGCTCCTGCAAGCTGTCCTGTGACTTCCACACGCATACCTTGGTGTGTGTGTGTGTGTGTGCGTACCCTGGTCACATATGTATGCACCAAGTAGATAAATGTGAAAAGAATTTAAAAGAATTTGGCTTTCTTCCTCTCACTTCCATCTTACTGAACAAAGCTCCATATCACAACCCAATAAAAGGAGAATTCAACAGATACTGAAGAGTCACCAGCCCCATAATCTTAGACTTTCTAGGTTTCAGAATTATGAAAAAAAAAATAAACCTTTCTTTACAATGAACCACTCAGCCTATAGTAGTTAGTAATAGCCGTAGAAAATGTTCTAAGCATAAATGTACAAGAAGTTGCTGAAAGTGAGGCCTTTTTTTTGATTGGATACATAGACATATTGAGATCACTGGGGAAAAAACAACTTACAAATTCAGTAGGAAGAGCATATCTGAGAGGTGGGAAAAATATGGTAAAGGCCATCTTGAATATGTTGAACTTGAATTCCCTGGGGTCACAGAATATGTCTGAGCCTAGCTGTGGTCCCCGTAAGCATTCCAGGGGATTAGTCTCTCCCCTGTTTCCAGGTACCTCCCAGATCTATCACAACTTTCTGAATCAAGTGTGGAACCCAACTCCACTTCTTTCTAACTTAGAGCTTGTTCCTTCTTATCTAAAACAAAATTTCCATTTGAGTATGATCTCCCATTGACCAGCTGACCTTGTCCCTTGATTCTAGACTAAATACTCATAGTATAAACCTGTGAGGACAGTCCCATCTTACTGGTACAGCTGAAGACAGGCCAGTGAGATAAAAGGGGGCCAAAGATTTTTGATGAGGTGCTTGCTTTTTTGGAAAAAGGACTGGCAACCAATCTCTCTCTGGCTCTCATCTCCGTTTCTGTCTCTTTCTCTCTGACTCTTTGTCTCTGTGTGTGTCTCTCTCTCTATGTCTCTCTGTCTCCCTCAGTCTCTCTCTGTGTCTGTCTGTCTCTCTCTCATATACACACATACTGGTTTGAATCCAATGCACACAAGAAGTTCCCCAGGATCAAGTCACATTGCACATACAGCCATAGAGATACCCCAAGTGCTCAGAGCATCAGCCAACCTCTTCTGAGTCAATATCTTTATTTCTTAGCCCACTCTCACATTTTCTGTCAGTTTCCAGTGCACACACCCTAGAACATATTGGGTATCTTCTGAAACTGTGTGACCCCCATGAAGTAATTACCCAAGACCCCCCCATCACTTAGTTTGTCCTCTCTGAGTGAGAAATGAGACCCACACGCGTTAAAGGGCCTAGCCCAATTCATCAGCCATGTTAGACACTCGGTCTCAGCAGCCCTTTGGATGGTCCAGGGTTTCGAAGCTCACTGCCTGGGGGATGCTGTAACAGGGGTCTACAGCAGCAGTGAGCAAGCTACCTTGATGGGCATGTTAGCAGACCATCAGCGGCCTATGTCTGCTGTTCTGAGGACTCGAATGGGAGTGACAGCACCAACAGCAGTGTGGCTAGGGGGAGCGCGGCACAACTTGGCTTTTGATCAAGATGAAGCAGGTCCCTGGTGCTTCACTCCAGAGTCATTCCTGCTCGTATCAGGCCTCGCGTTACAGACGTACAGAAAGACAGAGAAAGGATGCTGCTTACTAGCATCTGAAGTGTCAGCACACTCAAGCTATTCCCAAGAATGCTGGGGATTCTGGCCATCCCATTGCTTGAAAAGGAAACCCCTGGGTGTCCCCTTCATGTCTCCTCAAATGGCCTAGTGTACTATTGGGGCCATCAAAAGAAGCAGGAAAGAGCAGAGAGGGAAAGGGGGGATAGGAAAAGAACAGAAGAAAAAAGGGAGAGAAAGCTGGAGGAAAGGAGAGGGGAAAGGCACCGTGAACGCACTGTAAGAGACCTTGGGGCATTGGAATATTTTAAAGACAGATAATTAAAGCACACAAGTCTGAGGGTGCCAGCCTGGGTAGGAAGCTACAGCCAGAGTAGCGAGTGCCAACCTCATCTGGACTGTGTCTCGCTCCAATGACTCAGACCATACCAAGCAGAGCACTAGAGGCCTGCCTGCAACTCACCTTCCTTTGCCACCTTGGGAGAAAGCAGAGCTTCCCAGATAACGTACGGATAGCATTTTTGATCCTCTTCTTCACATAGGCTGTGTGTCAATGCAGCATTATCATCTCCCAGGAACAGGAGGGAACATTCAGATTTGGAATGGGGAGGTGGGGGTGAGGGGGCATGGAGGGACCTTACCTTCACAAAGCTACTACTAACCCAAGTCAAATGTCCCCAACCCAGCAAAGACGTCCTGAAGGTTGGTAAAATACAAAAGTTTCCAATTCTTAGCTGTCAAAATGTTCAATCCTTATTGACTTTAAGAACACCTCGGTGGCTGGGGAGATGTCCCAGCTGGGACAGCATGAGAAGCTGACTTCAGATCCTTAGCGGCCATGGGAGAGCCGGACACAGCACACATCTGTAACCCCAGCTCTGGGTGAGGCAGAGACAGGAGATCCCTGGAGTTACCCTCCAGATGGTCTAGTCCACCCATGAGTTTCAGGTTCACCGAGAGACCCTGTTTCAAAAAAATAAAGTGGAGAGCAATTGAGGAAGACACGTCACCCTTTATTATCCTCACACAGGAACACACATGCACACACAGAGAGAGAGAGAGACAGAGACAGACAGACAGACAGACAGACACAGAGAGGAAAAAAAGATAGAGAGAGCCTTGATGTGCGTACTCAAAATTCTATTTCAAACGCATTAAATTCCCTTTTTACCCTCCAAGCTGTCTATAAAATCCCCAGTAAATTTTAAATATTTATACCTTCATGCAATCACTTTGCCACGTAATACCTGAACTTGGGCTTTGTGCAAATATGTGAACTATTCAAAGATAAAAAGAAGCCAAGTTACTACCAGAAGGAAACCTGTAACAGCCTTCATCACTGTGCGAGAGAAACATCACAGAAGCCTGGTCGTTCATAAACTGGGACCAAGACAAAGCTAGCACCACCAGGCACAGGAGACCCTTCCCAAACCCACGGAGTCCTCACAAAACCCACAAACTCATTTGGGAAATGAATTTGTGGGTGTTTCTCTTCAGCAAAGCCTGATCAGTGACCCCACATTTCCATCTAACAGCGCAAGCTTGGTGGAGGTTTGTGGGCAGTGCTGAGCTTTTCCCCTAGAGCACTGAATTTTAAGATCTACTAGTTTTAAAATGTTGTGCCAGAAATAACTTGCAGGCTCCCCTGAACCTCTACCCAGTCTCTTGTGATAATGTAGTCACTCTCCATTAATATTCCAACTAAAAATAAGTAAGCCTGCTTTTTGTTTGCAGTCCAGATTTACACTGGAACACCTCTGGGGAGGTGACACCGTGGCATTGACCCTTTCCCCTGCTCTCCCTCGGCCTCCCCGTTCTCCTCCAGGGCAGGCATTTGACTGACAGGTAGGAGCTGGAACCAAACCTGCACCCGGATGCTGAAACAACAAGGCTCGGTCTGCAGAGTTCTGTACTGTCAGTCACTCTGGGTTCCACCCAAGACTTGATCAAGTAGAACTAACGGGTAAGGCTCCTTCTTCCCAGCGATTTACCGTTCCTACAAATACTTCTAGAGAGAAACAATCAGCAAGAACATCACTAAGGAAGAGCAAAGATCGTTTGTAAACCCCATACTAGAAACAAATGAAATGTCTTAAGACTGCCCAAACACAGTGATTCCAGACAATAGATTTGGTTACACCTGGCCATAGAAAGAATAAATACTGATAGACCCAAGACTTGGACAAACTTGGTGGCATTACAATGAACAGAAAAAGTCTCAGTGGGTGATATCCTATATAGTGCTGTGTCTGTAGCAGCCTCGAGTTGACAAAGTCACAGACTAGAGCACAAGATTATAGCTGCTTTGGCTACGGAATGATGGCTGGGACCTGAATATAAAACAGCAATGTGTTAACTAGTTTTCTCCAGCTATGGCAAAGTGCCTGTGATATCGGCTTACAAGGTCTATTTTGGCTTATGGATCCAGACATCCTAATGATCCCTGTGGTCTTTGGGCCTGAGGAGAGGCAGGTATCATGAACAGGAAGTATTCACACCAGGAATGCACAGTGGAGCAAAGCTGCTTCCCTCATGGTGACCAGGAAGAGAAAAAGGAGAAGAGTTCTTGGTATCCGCTCCCCGCCTTCCCCAGCTCCCCGCCAGTGACCTCACTTCCTGCTACTAGACCCCACCTCCTAAACATCCTACCTCCTGGTAGCATTACAGACTAGCAACCAGGCCTCCAACAGGAACCTTAGGGGATGCTTATCTGAACCATCATAAATATGGTGAGGGAGATCTCTGTGGTGGGAGAGTAGTTCCCTATCTTTAATTGTCTGCACATGTAATAAATTGGCATAGAACTACACATATGCTTTGTACCGATGTCAGTTCCCTGATGTTTACGAAGGGCTGAAATTATGTAACGTTTGGCCTTCGGGGGGAAATTGGGTGATGGGTACGGAGGAGCACTCAGTATTTCCTTTGCTAAGCTTGCAACATTTGTCAAGTGTGTAATTACTCAGAATTTAAAAACGGGAAGGGGGAAATACCCAAGAAAGACAAAGAAGAAAAGGAAAAGAAACAATAAGGAATGGATATTGACAATTCCAGAGATAAAAGGTGACAGAAAAGATTTGGACGAAGGGACAGCAGAGTAAATATTAGAGGTCACAGTCAGGCAAGCTGACAGCCAGAAACTGTTTGGATTGTAAATTGCAAATGAACTCAGTGGACAGAGAAGGGGAAAGATCATTGAACTGTTACCCCTGAGTGACAAGGGCAGACATGGAGAGCTGGTGAGCAGGAAGACTCAGAGTAAATGTGGCAGCCACAGCTGCACAGACATCCTGGGGGGAAAGGGGGGCGGCTGCTGCTCTTCGGGATGTGACACGCAGCCCCTGCCAGGTGAAGCCATGACGGCAGAACGTGTCTGCCTAGGGAGGAAATATCAGGAAAGGGAGTCGTGCCGCAAAGTCCGAAGGTCAAGGAAAAGGAGAGTGATTTGGAGACACGAGCAGAATTACTGATAAGATCACGCTGATGTGACGAAAGTATACCACTGGGAGGTGAATCCGAAGGAGAAAAGAACACACACGGGTTTAGAAAGTTCCAGAAAAAAAAAAAAAAAAAATTTTTTTTTTTAAAGTTTGGGGAAGAAATAGTGCAAAACTCAGGAGACGGGAATTCCTGTAAGTGGATCCCCAAATGAGCAGCAGCCTATTTTCAATCTTCCAGATTTATCGAGCAAAAATCTTTGCCCCAAAATCCTAGTGTCTATCAAATATATGTTAGGCTGCCTTTCACATCTGAAACACATGACCTTCATGAGTCTCATTCATGAAAACTAACCAGAAACTACAGGGGCTCAATGGCTAGTGGGAGGAGCTCCCAAGAACATACTAAAATCTGGAGATTTTAATCATCATTGTAAGAAATCAGAATTTGAGGTTCAGTGTTCTCTTCAACAGCATAGAAAACACACTGGAAAGAATGAGACCAGTAGCCCCGAAACAAAGGGGAAAAGAGTAAAGATAATTGGCTAGTCCTTATAAACACAGAAGTTACGAGAAGAATCTGTTTCTCTTTGCTTCTGCTAAAGTCACAATCCCTACTGCTTTGAAAGCATTCACTTAAATGTGGGGCAAGAAGTGATGTTATCCTGAAAAAGTGGTTAGACACAATTCTTGCTCTATTTATTTTTATTTTATTTTATTTTATTTTTGCCACTGTGCCTTGCCTCCAGCCTTGGATAAGCAAAAGACAAATAAAATGACAAATTACGAAACCCAAAGGACACAGAGAACTTTGGCAGTTACTGTCCCTCTGACAATACAAAGAAATTATTTTCCTCAGCAGTTGTTACTCAAGTTATTCACAAAGAAAGATATACATTTTCATGCAGACAGCTTGGGTAAGTCAGATCAAGCCCGAGCCTCAGACCTTTGGACCAGCAGGTAGGACCAAGAGAAGGGAAGAGAAGCTGGATTTTCCCCCAATCATGAATTGGGGGAGAGAAATAGTCTTAACTGGAGAGCTTCCAAAGCACTCCAGGTGGTAGGTTTGAAAGACCAAAAGCTGAGTATAAAATCAGGAAGCAGCTGGGATGATTTATACAGACAGGCGACTTAGCCCTGAGTGGTGGCACAGGCCTTTGATCCGGCCACTGAGGAGGCAGAGACAAGGGGATCTCTGAGTTTGAGGCCAGCCTGGTCTGTAAAGTGAGTTACAGAGAGCCAGGGCTTCACAGAGGAAACATTGTCTCAAAAAACAAAACAAAAAAGAAAAGAGGAAGGAAGGAAGGAAGGAAGGAAGGAAGGAAGGAAGGAAGGAAGGAAGGAAGGAAGGAAGGAAGGAAGGAGACATTATATGTAAATTTCCTCCCATATAAAATCTTCAGGAAAATCTTTTTCTTTCCCCCTTGAATAACATATTTCATCTTGGAATAGTCAAGTGTGGAGCCTGCTCAACATTAGCACATGGGAGGCTGGCAAGATGGCTCCAGGTGGCTTGCCGCGCAAGCATGAGGACCCGAGCCCCATGGGTGCTAATTCCCCGAACACATATACAAAGCTGGTAGTGCTAGAAAGGTGGAGACAGGAAGACGCCTGGATCTCCCCAGACATCTGGTCTTGCAAAGTGAATGAACTCCAGGTTCAGCAAGAGATGCTGTCAGAAAAAGTAAGGTGGAACAAAATACACCCCCCACACACACACACGCATGCGCACACCCCACATAGATGTACAATGTACTCAAACACACGAACCCTTACACATGCAAACACACACAGAGAGCGATCAGAACAAATACAAAACCATAAGCAGATGCCCTTTTAGTAAGTATCAATCATTTAAGATATTAAAGACCTAAAGAAAGCACAGAGGAAGAAATGAGAGGGAGGATACATTTCATATTCCTTTATTAAATTTTGAAATTCACATACTCTGTTTTAAAGAGACCCTACTGAACAGTTCATAGCATGCATTTCTTAGATTCCTTCCTTCTGGCCTGGTGTGGTGGTGCATTGTCTTTCTGAATTCCAGAACTTGGGAGGCAGAGGCAAATGGATCTCTGTAAGGTTGCTGCTAGCCTGGTCTACAGAGTGAGTTCCAAAACATCCAGGGCTACACAGAGAAGCCCTTCTGAAAACAAAAACCTAGCAAAATTCAAGGTAATGCTGAGATATTTTCCTTCCACGTTTCTGAGTCCCTTTTAGTACCACCAAGGTCATTTTCAGTTCTCTTGTCTCTTCTCCTGACCCAGAAACTTCCAAAGTCTTTCCAGAAATAATTCCCTTTGTTTCTTCACAAACAACATGAATTTCTTTTGTTCTTTGCTTCTGCCTGCTGTAGGATATCATCTGATCATGATTCTTTTATAAAATGCCATGGTTTATTCTTTGACCACATTGCCAGTAACCTGAAATACTATTCTTTCCAGAAAGGCTAAATATTCTGGAAATCAGAAAAAAAAAAAAAAACACACACAGAAGCGAATCAAACATTTTATCCCTCAACAATTAAATCTATCACAAAGGCAGGCTAGACCCTATTAACATTCATTCTGAATCCAGGTTGTTTCTTCTAAAACAAAGCATAAATAAGGTACAGCATACACGTCTAAAGATAACCGGATGGGTTTTGCTCATCCACACACTTCCGTGAGACTGTCAAGCAATTTTGTAGAGAAGTATTTCAACAGTGAGGCCAATGTTTGGGAGGTCAGCACTGGTTTGAGGGTAAGAAGACCTGTTTTCCAATCCTGGTTTTGTCCTCATGACAGATGAAGATGCTCAAGAAAGCATCTTTCTGATTGAAAAGTCAATACAAGAGAAAAACAAGCTTCCCTTGCAGACAAACAGAAACAAAACATGAGGCATGCCAGGGCTTACACTGGGAGGAACTACTACAGACTAACAATAGAATCCTTTCGAAGTAAGGCTTAGTGGGAGGAAGTTGAGTTTTTGGGGTGGGAGGCAAGGCCCTTGAAGGGATATTGAGATGACCTCCACTCTTGGTCTTTTGCTTCCAGACCATCATGACATGAGCAGTTTTCACGCTTATGTGATAAGTGTTTTTACCACAAGCCCAAAACCAGCAGTACCAAGCCACCAAGGGCTAAAACTCCTGAAACCATGAGCCAAGAAGAACAGTTCCTCTTTCAGAGCTGAATTGTATCAGAAACTGACTAATGTATATCACACAGAGATGCTACACCCAACACAGCTCTTTATCCTGACTACCCAAATCTAAACCAGCTAGAAAAAAAGATTCTACTGATGCAAACTACTCTTTCAGATGAACTGCTTAGTCACTGACTCGCTCTTTCCGATGCTGTACTCTGACTCATAGTTCTGTCTTCTAGGTTTGTTTTTTTTTTTTTTTTTACAGTCTTTTCATAGTCTTTTAAAAGCTTCCAAATTCATAGGAGAAACAGCACTACAATTATTTGCCCGTGGGTCTGCAAGGCTACATGATGCCAGGACACGGCATCATGAAGGTGTTGTGCCCAGTTCATGAACCCCAAAAGACCAGGTATAGACTCCACTGTAAATACATGTTTGTTTGTTTTTTTAATTGTATTTGAACACGGGATGAAAACTTCCTGGGAAAACAGGAGAGGAATGTGGCAGCCCACAATCTAGGAGAACAAGGTTTTTAAAGGGCAAAACCTTAAACAGGGACTTAAATGCTTTGACATTACATGATTGGGTAAGGGAAATTGACTTTTGAAATGATTGGTCCACTTTAGGTGCCAAGACCACAAACAGTTCTGGCCTGGTCATATGGGCCAGTTTCCTAGCAACTGTATAATTAGAGGGCGGGGAAAGAATGCGTTAAGGCTGGCTTTTCTCCCCCCACTGATGGCCGGACATATCTCCATTTGCTGGCCTCTGTTCAGGCTTGTGCTCTAAACTTTAAAACAATACCCACTGATTTTTAATTCTTTGGTCTCTCAAAGGGATGGCAGTATTGGGTCCTATCCATCGTTAAGATTGTGACCCCCATCTGGGTAGAAGGATGGTTTTTCCTTCTTTATTATCTCTGTGTTGGCTTTCATAATACTTCCATAATAGTCTTGGTGAAATATCTTGCATCAGGTCCTTCGGCTACCCACTCCATAAGTACCTATTGATTCTTAGGCTTTAGGCTCTCTCTCAGCTGTCAGTCAATACAGCATGATGTGTTTTACCTCTGCAATAAGCGATAAAGGCAAGCTATGTGTCCATAGCCTCCCTGCAGGTCAGAGAGCCTTGTTTTATCAGACTCTTTAGCCTTCCCTTGACCTGTAAAGGAGTTCTCAATGTAAGACATCATTACAACAGGTTACAGATAAAAAACTAAAAACAAACAAACAAAAAAACCCTAGAAAATAGGTTTTTCGCTTTTCTATAGGTCCTCGGCCAGCTTTTGACACTAGCACCATGCTCTTTGTAGTCTGTAGCCATTCTCTCTTATTCTATTCTCTTGCCAAAGCCAATGCTACTTTGCCTTTTTAGAGACAGTATGCGAAGAGTTTTGCAAACACTTTGGTTCAATGTAGACATGCTATCTTGATTTGAATTCTCCCAGGAGCTCAGGACTTTCATTAGTTTCATTCATAAGCCTTTGGATCACATGACAGATAAGGTTGAGAAAGATACGAGACAAAAATGCAGAATGCTTAGGTAAACTCAAACTTCGGATAAACTCTTTTTAATAAGTGTGTGTGTGTGTGTGTGTGTGTGTGTGTGTGTGTGTGTGTGTGTGCACATGTGTGTGTGTGTGCATGCAGGGCCTGTGGGGGACAGAAGAAGGGGTCAGATCCCCCAGAATTGGAGCTGCAGGAGGTTATGAACTGCCTGCCTTAGTGCAGGGGGTGAAGCCCTGACCCTTTGAAAGGGTAGCAGGTACTTTGAAGCACTAAGCCATCTCTCCAGCCCTCAGATAAACTCTTTATTTTCAAGATTTATTTATTTTTTAATACATTATTCTGCTTGCTTGTGTGCCTACACGTCAGAAGAGGGCACCAAACCTCATTATAGATGGTTGGGAGCCACCATGTGGTTGCTGGGAATTGCACTCAGGACCTTTGGAAGAACAGCCTGTGCTCTTAACCTCTGAGCCATCTCTCCAGCCCCTCAGATAAGCTCTTAATCATTTTAAATACCTGTGTTAGTTGTTTTCTGTTGCCACGAGAAAAGGCCCCGACCAAAAGCAAGTTATGGAAGAAAAAGTTTATTTTGGCTTACAGTTCCAGAGGGAGACTCCATGATAGTTGGTGGGCAGCATGATGGGAGCAGAAGGCCAGAGCTGGAAGCAGAGAGATCATTTCAAAGTCAAGTGCAAAGCAGGGAGAGCAGACAAACTGGGAGTAGGTTGAGGGTATGAGCCTTCAAAGCCTACTCCTTATGATGTACTTCTTCCAGAAAGCCTCCGCCTCCCAAAGGTTTCACAGCTTCCTCAAATAGTGTCAACTTCGGACCAAGTACTCCTCTATGGAAGCCTAGGGGGGGACATTTCTCTTTCAAATCACCAGACTGTCCCGTGCTATCTTAGGAACATAAATATGCAAAAAAAATTCATTGTTTATTTGAAATTCAAATGTAATTGGACATCTCATGTTTTATCAGGACACCCTACTGATAGGTTATCCAAAACTAAGTAAAATTTTAATCACCTGACACCAGAGACGTTTTCAGGGTGGCAGAGCTGTGACAGATGAGAGAAGAAGGGAGGAAAGAATACGCAAGCCCAGGCAGCTTGCACACACAAATTGTGTATCTGATACTGGGAGCTTTGCCTCCTTCTACTGACTCAAGGTGACTAATTGCATCTCAGGTGTTAGTAAAAGGCAGAGAGGCGAAGAGGGGAAATTACAGACTAACAATGCGTACAGCTGCTCCCCTTTAAGAAAGAGAATTTCCCCACAAGGGTCTCCAGCAAGCCTGCCTTATAAGTGTGTCCTAGATCATGTTTTCATGAAGGTAGGAAGTGAGGATTAATAGGCTCCCTAGAAAGCCACCACTGCACAGGAAGCTATTCCAGTCCCTAGAGTCATGACTGTGGGTATGTTTAAACAGAAAAATAAACAGCCATGCCCAGAATTTGGGAATATCTCTGAAGACTGTAGACAACTCCCACAGTCTCCAAGGGGGGCTAGAAGCATACAAAAAAAAATTGAGGGCTCCTTCTCCTTTGTAATATGATTTCTTGGCTGGAGAAGAACTATTAGGCACCCTGAGATGCTCTGTAGAAATGGAAGATGATATTGTATTGTATTAATGTCACTTAATGGTAGCTGTCAATGATAGTGATGGAATAAATATGGAAAAGGAAATTACTGTAATTGATTGACAGTCCAGAATCTTCCACATTCGACCTAATGAGAGGAACCTATGAGCAGCAGCTTCCAGTGTAAGTTATTAATGCAAATCGCATGCACCACACTGGCATGCCGAATTATGCAATGCCATGTGAATGTCTCATCCATTTCACCAGGCTTGTCTTTATCCAGAAAAAAAAAAAAATTTCACTGACATGCTGATTAGTATATTAGAAGAGTTTAAGAAGTTTGGTGGTAAAGTAGGTGCCATCACGGGGTTATTAATTTAGTTCTGAACAAGACAAACAGCCCTGCGCAGCCCATCAAAATCACTACATAAGTCTACAAGATAACTTTGTCAAGGCCGATGGGAATTTACAGAAAAGTCTTGTGATATGCGGAAGGAATTAGCAAACAGATAAGGAGCACATGGTTTTTCTAGAAAACCACTCTCAAGGACTCAGTACCTGTGCAGAACCAGATGCCTGCCAAGACGCCAACACCGCTGTTGCGCAGATGTTCAGAAACGGTGGAAACTCCTCATAGACCCAGGGGGTGAAAGAAATAACAAGTCCATGTAAGGTCCAGGGCCTCCTTTGGGGATCCCAAGGAGCTTTAAGAATTACCCAGGAACACATCTTCTACGATGAAAGGTCTGTGAAGCTGAAAACGTCAGTTGTCAATTGCCCATTACCTACAATATCCCAAGAACCTTAGCTCTGAGAATTCTAGACCCTTAAGCTCTTTGCTCTCTGCACATTTTAATCTTTTAAATTTGGATCAAGGCCAGGCATCATGACATATGCCTTTAATCTCAGAACTCAGGAGGCTGAAGCAAGAGCAGGTTGCTATATATCAAGTTCCAGGCGAGCCAGTATTACACAGAGTGACCTTGCTTCAAAAACCAAAAGAAAACAGAATTTGGATCACTACAAGAAGTGCCTGAAACTTCTCGTTCCATCTTCTACCACTTGGCTGCTTATAGTTACACAGATTGGAAGGCACAGGGCCGAGAGAGACAGAGACGGGGGAGAAGGCTGTGAAGGCTGTGTACTAGAATTCTCCATTAATGATCACCAGAGTTTTTGATTGGTAAATAGACGGAGTTTGGGGAATTCTACAGAAACATTAGCCAGCTTTTATGTACCAACTACTGGCCTAGGTTTTTTGGATACACACTGTTCCCCCCTCTTGGAACTCACATTTGTTTAGTGGGCAAAGCCCTATGAGGTGGCCCTAAGAGAGTGCTAGAGGACAGCAGGTTAGGCTGGTACAACCTGGAAGCTGGGGAGGCTGGCACTGTGGAAAGGGCACTTGCCAGGGCTCCATAGGTACCGAGTTTTCTTTAAAGTGATACATTTTAAAAATGTGTATCTCTGTGGTATTCTACACATTTTGAACCTGATGTACATTGGAGTGGCTAAGCCAAGCTAATGGACATATCTGTGACATCAATACATTTGCTTTTTTTTTTTTTTTTTTTGCCATGAGTCCAGTTAATATCTACTCTTTTAGCAATTTTCAGGAGCACAATAAACTATTAACCGTAGTAAACACTTGTACAATAGCTGTCTTGTGCTTACACTTCCTGTCTATTGAAATTTTGCCCCTTTGACCAATAACCCCACGGTCCTCCACTCCCCCTGACTGCCCACCCCACCCAGACTCTGGTCGCCACCCTTCTATCTTCTGTGGGTTCTCCTTTTCAGATTCTACATATAAGAGAGATCGTGTAGAATATGCCTTTCCATGCCTGTTCATTGTATTTAACATAATGTCTTCACGGTTCAGTCATATTATTGTAAATAACAGGATTTCCTTCTTCTTAATGGCTGAATGTAATTCCATTGTGTAGTAACGCATTTTCTTGGTGTGTTCATAAATGACTGGGCACTCCAGAACAAAAAATAAATAAATAAATAAATAAGTAAGTAAATAAATAAATAAATAAATAAATAAATAAATAAATAAATAAATGACTGGGCACTTAAGTTGAATCCATATCTTGGCTATTATTGAGGACCATAATGAACAATGGGAGTGCAGATCCCTCTCCTTCGTGTTAATTTTATTTCCTCTGGATGTACACCCAAAAGTGAAACTTCTGGACCAAATAGTAAGCCTACTTCTAATTTTAAAAATGATTCTCCATAGTGTTTCCCTTCATGGATATGTTCAACGTTGCCTTTTTCTTAACTTCTAATGCAAATGTGTGTATCAAAAACTGTACTCATGATTTCACTGTCATACATACCAATGGAAGGTTTCCCTTTTAAACAAACTGGTTTCTTAAAAAGGGGGCAACTTACAAAACACATGAAGCCCTGAATAAAGGACTTGGACTAGCAATGAATAAAGGACTAGACTGCAGGGTTGGAGTGTAAATGGCCACAGTTAGGGGAAGCTGGATGATGGGAAAGCAACAAGAAAGGTGAAGGGCTGGCTAGAGGAAACAGGCCTGGGGAGAATTGAAATAACAACATAAAGAAAGAAGAAGAGAGTTGCCTGGGAAAGTCCGTCGGCATGCTCACATGCATGAGTTTTTTATTCCCCCTCTTTCACCAGCACCAGTGCCCCAGGGAACAGTGTGCTCTCATCAAGTTTTCTGTGGAATAAGGAAGGCCCTTACAAGGTTAAGTAAAACACCACAGGTCACCCAGCAAATTAGCAGCCGAGTAGAATTACAACACAGGCCATCCTTGGCCCAACTGGGGGCAGCGTCCCTCGGCTCCAAAGCTCTGGTTGTGCAGCAGGATGGAAAATGAAACTTTATATAAAGAAAACTGAGCAAAATTGAGAGCTTCTGCAGGAAAAATAAGGCTACCGCTGGTTTCAAAAATACAACCTCACTTCGGGTATTGTACGATCCAGTTTGAAGGTGCATGAAGAGGCTTGCTGAAAACACATTCTGTCTTCTCCAGCCCCCTCCCCTGATGTCTCTTGTTAGTGTTTGAATACGAAATGTTTCCCATGGGCTCATGCATTTGAGTTCTTGGTATCCAGCTGAGGGTGCTGTTTGGGGAGGTTATGGGACCTGTTAGACATGGTGCCTGGGGCTAGTTTTGAAATTACAGGTCGGCCCCACTTCCTGTCTTACTCTTCACTTCCTGTCTGTCTCTCTGTTTCCTGACTAACACCCAGATGTAATCAACCATGTGTATGTTGCCACAGCCATGAGCTACCCTAGGCATTATTTCCTTCTCTGCCGTAATGATTTCCTTTCTACCGTAATGAATTGTGCCTGTAAGCCAAAATGTATTTTTCCTCCCTTACGTTGTTTCTGTCAGATATTTTGTCAAAACAATAAAAACAATTTTCATATTCCTGAAGAGCAAACATGGACACACTGGAGAAGTTCACAAACCAACCAGTGTCTACCACTCACCAGAACAAGAAGAGGTATGCCATGGAAAGTGAGTATTTCTATCCTAGTTATAATTGGACCCTCCCTACCAAGCTCAAATATTCTTATAGCTCAATGAATGGACAACTTGTCATCCATGAGTTGCTCCAGACCACAGGGAAGCCAGTCTCTTTCCCTTGTGCACTATCTTGGAGATCTTGATGCCTACAAGCCTGACACAAGCCTCCACACAGCATAAAATACAAGGTGTTCCACTAAGTCTCCACAGGACTGAGCTCTCTTGATGCGTGAGAGTCTTCCTCAGGGATTCCACTACCCTGCCAGTGCCTTCTCGCCTCAGCCAAGACACCACACCAGTTACTGCCTGTCTCTTTCACACTCTGCCCTCTCTCCATCCCTGGTCCTTGGGCTCTCACCCATTTCCAGCACCAGCACCGCTGACTCGTGCACGAGCCCAGCATTTGTGTATGAATCTGGACTGGGTGCCAGTCTCTCCTCTGGATCCTGAGAGGCCACGCTTGCTTCTTGCCCCCACCAAGCTTACGCTTCAAAGGGAGGAGAGAAACACACAAGGATGACAGCATGTATATGGGAGTGTTTTCCAAAAGCCTAACATGAAAGGAAATGGCCAACTATAGACTTTGCAGTCAGGGAAAACCTCTCTGGGCAGATTACTCTAGAGTGTACTCTCTAAACTCTGGGACAAGGAAGGGGACAAGCAAGTGTTCTAGGTAGAAGAGACAGCTCACACACAAGTATAAAGGAAAATTCAGAGTTGAAGCAGGGTCAGCTAGCGCAGTGATGTTGTTGTTCCCAGGGAACAACAACAACGATGTTGTGTGAGGTTGATCTGGTAACCAGCCTCTCCTCCACGAAATGCCAGTAAGCTCCTGTTCTAACTCCCAGAGATACATGAATTCACCTCTATGCAGGCATTTCTCCTAGTACAATTTAAACAGAAGTACTGCTACCCCAGTAGGGGGAAAAATACTAAAATCACAGCATAGTTGCACGGGATGAATGAGCCCGTTTCACATTGTAAGGAGTGTATTCTTGTCCTAGAGCTACTGAAAAATTCTATAATCTGGAAAGCTTAAACAGCAATAGGAAACCTACTAACAGTTCTAGAGACTGAGCGCTCGAGACCAAGAAATCACTCCATAGGGTTGGCTCCTGCTGTAGTTTGAAACTGGAATGCCGCTCAAGGCTCCTGTGCAGGAGCCTTAGTCCCCAGCGTGGAGCACGCCTGGGAAATAATGGAAATTTCTGGGGGTGGAGCCTAGCTGGAAGAAGTAAGTCGTTGAGGATGTGCCTTTCAAGGCTACAGCTTGCCAGGCCTTTCTCTTTCTGCCCTTCCCAGCAGCTACATGTGAGCAGCTTTTCTCCAGCAAAGACTAAGACCATAATACTAGGTGGACAAAAGCCATAAACCACTCGGCCTAGAAACCATCGACTAAGACCTCTGAAACTGTGATCCCAAACAAACCCTCTTCCCTTTAAGTTGATCTTTCTCTGGTGTTTTGTCACAGCAACAGAAGGCTGCCTGGCACAGTTCTTTATGATGCTTGAAAGGGGCATTTACTTTATGCTTTCTCTTAGCTTCTCAAGGCCTGTGATGGCGTTCTCAGCATGCCTTCGTATTGTTTTCCTTCATATACCTCTGCCTCTATGTCCAATTTTCCCCTTCTAGGAGAATGCCAGCCATTGATTTAGGATCCATCCGACGAGCCTTATCTGTAAAGACTTTATTTCCAAATAAGGTCACATTGACAAGTATTTAGGACTCCAACTTGTTTTTGTTTTAATTTTTTTCTTTTTTCAGAAAGAGAAACAAGTTCAACTCATAATGTGGGGTAAGAAATTTGGGTTTTACTTTAGCAGTGTTGGGGATTGAACCCAGGCCTTATACCTGCTCGGCAAGCATCCCGCCACCAAGCCACTTCCACAGCCTTCAGATCTGACTATAAATGTCACCTTGGCAGGGTATAAATGGGTGAGTGATAGACAGAATTTCTGCTCTTGAAATCTCTGCTGTTTCGATGTACAGAACGGGTTCAGGGAACAAGGGAAGAAGCAAGAGCATCAGCTCAAGGCTCAGAGGGTAAAAAGGTTTGCTGCACAAGCCTGAAGACCCAAAGTTCAATTCCTAAAGCCCACAGTAGAAGGACATTCCTGAATGTGGCCCTCTGACCTCCAAACATGTGATGTGACATATGGACAGCCATACCCGTATCTCTCTCTCTCACACACACCCACGAATGCATACATGTATTCATACACTCACATGTGCATATGCTCATGCCCATGTGCACGCACAAACACTAATAAATAATAGTAATGAGGAGGAGAAGCAAAAATATGTATCTTTAAGAAGATACATCAAGTCATACCAGGCAGAAGGTGATGGTAGCCTGGAAGGTGACGCCGTGATAACTGTGGTCTGGTATGTCAGTATGGAGCTGGATGGAGCTTCTGGAAGAACTGAACCAGGATACAGGCTGCCCACGGGCAGAGAACTGATCAGTGAAGATGATAGGTCTGTGCCCAGAGGCACATCAAGGCTTGAAGACCCTCAACATTCAAACAGAAACCAGGAAATGACTGGGTAGCATTGTGGGTGCACAGCCAGATGCTCCAACATCTGTGTGGGAACACAGTAATAAACATCTACCCATAAGTGAAGCTATCTGCCATGACTGAGGCCAAGAGGACAATGGCGCCTCCTTCTCCTCCTCTCTGCAGCCACTCATGATAGAACATTACTAATGTCCACACTCAGGGTTCTGTTCAAGAGCCATTCTGAGGCACAGCCCTTCTGTTGAATTAATATTTCCATCTCAGTGAACAAGTTAACACGCTGACAGCATGGGCTACCTTCCAGGGTTTGTCTGCTGACAGATTCAAAAGTATGTCAACATGGCTTTATATTAACAAATATCCAAGGCACAAGCCTTTTTATTTGCTTTACTTTGCCAGTTTATTGATAATATTGGGAAAGCCGTGCCTGCATTTATGCAAAGGCCAAGTAATGCCAGCCCTGCTGGGACCTTGAAAGGGTCAGGAAACTGCCACAGCAGCCCTCAGTCAGTCACTCCCTCCTGCTCAATAAATCAGCCAGGAAAGAAACTACAGGGAAGGTGTGGGAAGCTTCCTTCTTACGAGATAGCTGTCATGAGATGGGCTTTCTTAATGTCTGAGTTTTATTTACAAGGCCCTACAATTAAGAGAACCATTCAGCAACTTTTCAGGAAAAGTTAATTTAAAAAAAAAAAAAAGTATATCTTACAGGATGAACTTTTGATTCACCTGTAAAGAAGAACTATATATTTTTTATTTGCAGGAAAATGGATAGACCTGGAAACTGTCATGTTAAGTAAAGTAAGCTAGAATCAGGAGGACGGCTCTTATGCTCTCTCTCAGATGCAGACTTTAGAGGTAAATATGTAAGCGTAAATCATGGGAAGGGATGATGAAGGGAAGAGGAAGCTATCTAAAGGGCAAAGAGTAGAACAAAAGAGGGTAACTGGAAAGAAAGGAGGAGAAAATATTGCCTGTTTTCTCTCATAAGAAGCATTTTAAGACGTGTGTGTGTATGAGAGAGAGAGATGAATAAAACAGAAGGACAGCTATTTGAGAGGAAGAAAGGGAATAGCAAGAAGTGGGGCCGAGGGACAGAGGAAGGAAAACCAGATCAGAGTAAGGTAAAATTATATGTATGTGAAACTCCCATCATGAAACCCATTATTCTGTGCACTGACTAAAGAAGTTTCTAAAAGCAAAGAAACACATATTCAACAAAAAAAAGGAGGTCCTTAATTTTTTAATTATTTTTGAGATTATAATCTTCTTCCTTGTCTTCCTTCCAAACCATCCCACATACCCCTCCTTGCTCTCTTTCAAATTCATGGCCCATTTTCATTAATTGTTGTTACATGCATATATTTGTATACATATATGCTCCTAAACATACCCTGTTCTGTCTGTATAATGTTACTTGTATGTTTTCAGGGCTGACCATCTGGTATTGGATAAGCTCTTCCCCGAAGAAGACCCTATCTCCCATTCTCAGCCTTCCTTAGTTCGCTGTAGTTCTTTCTGTAGTGTTGTGGCCTCACCGTTTTTTCCCTATCCACTTAGGCGTGTCTATTGTTGTCCTCATGTAGGCAGCCATGTCAGTGAGACTTTACTGACCAAGCTTCTGGCATTACTAAGAGACCCAATCTCATAGCAAACTTCCTGGTCCTTGCAATCTTTCTACCTCCTCTTCCACAGTGTTCCCTGAGCTTTGGGTGTGGCAATTGTTTTGTAGATGTGCCCTTTCCGAGTGGGCTCTACAACTCTTGATCGGTTATGGTTTTCTGTAATGGTCTCTGTGGCAAAGAGAAGTCTTTTTTGATGAGGGATGAGGACTTCACTTATCTGTGGGTATAAGGACAGATGTTTAGAGTAGGATGTTTACACAGCTGTTTTGGTAGGGGTTTTGTTTGTTTAGTAAAGCAGTGGTTGTAGGTTCTTCTCTGAGATCTATAACTCCATTAGCCCTTGGCAGTACCAGGCACTGTTTCCCTCTTGTTGAGCAGGTCTTCAGGGTGTAGTGGTGGCGTGCATTCATTGGTGGTGACCAGCAGTTCTCTAATTGGCGTAAGACGTACTCAACTTTGTGATTCCTAGACACCACAGCTGGGTAGGACTGACGCTTGCCTCCCCACTTTGGAAGTTTGCACAGTGCCTTCTGCTACAGTGAAAGCTAGTCCCCAGAGAGGAGGTCAGTTCTAGCTCAAGGGCCTCTGGGCTCTGTCTCTGAAATACACAGTGTCTTCATCAATGTGGCCTTACCTTCCACTTCCAGGGGACAACCAAGAGCGATAGCAATCCTGAACAACTCAAAAGAGGGCTTTTCATGCCTGGCGTAGGGGTTGTTCTTAGATGGCCTTTATTCTTGAAGGGAGCATTGTCAGCCCAGATAAGAAATTTTCATTTAAACTATGTATGTGTATGTATACACCGACTTACAAGTAATACAGGGTTTTCACTGCTGCTTTGTTTTGGAAGACAGTTAAGAGTGTGATTCTTTATGAGTTTTTCAGACACCCTTACAGGTGTTTTACCCTCTTCCCTTCTATGTTCATCTTCCTTCCCTCTGCCTAATCAAAGCCCTCCCTTTCCCATTCCCCAGTCGGATCACTTGTACCCTGCTACTCCTCTCTTCAAATTCTGTTTTTTAAAGCACTACCACTAGACATTTCCTTCTTATCTGCCTGAGGTGTCTGCGAAGGGATGGTGACTTCCGGCTGAGTTGGATCCAAGGTCACAGAACAGACAAGGGCTGCACTGAGCTGTGTTTCCCAGGGATAGCTCACAGATCAGGTCCACCCACCACCTGCTTTTTTTCTACAGCCTGAGAGCTAAGAACAGCTTTCACATTTCTAAGTGGTTGAAAAAAAAAAATCGAAAGACTCATATTTCATAACATACGAATTACACTGTGTCACACATGAAAATTAAAATGACATGAAATGCAAGTTTTGGTGCCTATAAATAACGTTGGCTTGGAGCGTGGCCAGGCACGCTCATTTGTATATTATCTGTGGCTGCTCTTAGGAAACAACAGCAAAGTTGAGTCTTCTTGTCAGCAATTATGTGGCCCACAAAGTCTGAACTGTTGACTGGCCCAGACTGTCAGAGGAAATGCTTGACAATTCCTGCCATGGAGCTTAAGGAAAAGGTGTGTTTGACCTTGTCCCATGGCCTCCCTGAATTTTCGGTTGCTCTCCTGGCTCCTTGCAGATGCATCTCATTTGTTTGAAAATATATTTTAAGCTTCTTCATGGCAAGCAACATGTTAGGTCCAAGGGATGTAACTGTGAAAAATAACAGGCAGGTCCTGTTACTGGAGCCCAGAGGCCCCACAGAAGAGGAGTCGTGACTCACAGAGAAGTGCAAAGCTGGTATGTGGAAGATGGAACTGTGGTAAGGGTCCCAAAATGAGCTTTATGGAGCTAAAAAAAAAAAAAAAAAAAAAAAAAAAGACAAAAGAGGTAATGGACTTCCTGTCCTGCGATATCAAATAAGATATGCCAAAGTTTAGATTAACAGTTATCTGGGATTCATGGAGAGGAGAAAGAATTTAAATTTCTTCATCAGAACCCCTCTTTGCTATCTTTTACCCTTTAGTGTACCGGGATGGAGTGAAGCAAGGGGTACAGTAAATGAGGTTGTGAGGAATGAGTGAGAAGGAGGATGAGGATGAGCCAGGAGAGCAATGACTTTCAAAGACTTTGAGGTTTCACCTTTATGCATTCATGCAATGAATAGCAATAGGTACTACCACGAATCTGTACAACTGTATGCAGTAAGGCAAATGACTTGGCCATAGACTACTAAGTGAAAAAAGAAAAAGTCCAGAAGGTATCACATAGCACAATGAACTTAAATCCTGTGTGTGTGTGTGTGTGTGTGTGTGTGTGTGTGTGTGTGTGTGTGTTTGAGACAGGGTTTCTCTGTGTAGCTTTGGCTGTCCTGGAACTCACTCTGTAGACCAGGCTGGCCTTGAACTCACAGAGATCTGCCTGCCCCTACATGGCTTTTTAAATTTTTTTTAAACATTTATTTATTTTGGCTGAGTTGGGGGTGAGGAGTATAATCATGCCAAGGGATAGATGTAGAGGTCAGAGGATACTTGCAAGGGTCAGTCCTATCCTTCCACCATGTGAGTTCTGAGGATCTAACTGAGGTCATCAGGCTTAGGAGGAAACAACTTCATCTCATGAGCTACCTTGAGGGCTTATAATGACCTTTTCACAAAGCTAACTGAAACCAAACTATAACAAGACACTTATTTATGTACCTATATATTTATAAACATACAGTTGCAAAAGTTTGTGGGGGTTTTTTTGTTTGTTTTATGAAAAATACAGTTTTGTAAAGCAAAGCAATAAGGCCTAGCAGAGTGAGTGTCCACACAGGATGGGGGGCATCAACGACACTGTTATCAGTGCTCTGATTTTTGTGAGCAGTGAATTTATAGGTGGTTTAAACTTAAGAAAGTTTAAAGTGATAGCAGCGGGGGCACACACTTTTAGCACCAGCACTTGGGAAGCAGAGGCAGGTGGATCTCTGTGTGTTCGAGGCCAGCCTGGTCTACAAAGTGAGTCCAGGACAGCCAAGGCTACACAGAGAAACCCTGTCTCAAAACATAAAATGTCCAGACTGAAAGGCATGATGCTATTTGTAATGCAAAGCCCCCTCTGGCTGCACTTGGGACAGGGCAAGTGAGGCGACCCGCCAAAGGCCTACTGTAGGGCTAGGGGAATAGCTCAATGGCAGAGCATTTGCGAAACACGCAAAAGAATTCAGTCCTCAGTGCTGCAAGAGCAGGGATGTACAGGCGGAGTTGGTGGCTGTAAATGTGCAATCTGAACAGCCAGATGGTGGCAGAGGTAAAGACAGTTGCCCTTTTGTTCACTCGGATTTACTGTCCACCTCTACATTTGGGGCGTCAGCGTTAAAGAGATGCTAACATACCTCGGCCTTGCATCACAGACCTGAATCGCTAGACCGAGGCAGGAGAATTATAAGTTCAATTGCAAGTTGTCTGGGCAGCTCAGTTAAGGCTACTTCTCAAACTAACAGCTGGGTAAGAAAATGGCTGAGAACATAACCTCATGGTAGGACCTTTGCCTACCCCACACGAGGAACTGGATATAATCCTTAGTATTGGAAAAAAGGAAAAAAGAGAAAGAGGGCCAGGAGGAGGGGAGGGGGAGGGGAAGGAAGAGGGGGAGTCAGAGGAGGTGGGTAGCAGCAGCAGCAGCAATTCAACAGTTCAATAAAAATCAGAAAAGGGCTCTCGGCCTTAGCGCCATCTTCCTTGACACTCCTGCGCCATGAGAGCGAAGTGGCAGAAGAAGCGAATGCGCAGGCTGAAGCACAAGAGAAGAAAGATGAGGCAGAGGTCCAAGTAAATAGACTTGGGCACCACGAAGGCTGCAGACATGAAGGATGCTTAAGTCCAGGATGCTGGAGCAAGCTTCGGCCTGGGACTGTTAGCCCCTGTCGGCAATACCGTCTCCAGTGACCTCTGGAACACCCTCTCACCAAGACCACCTGAGAAGCAGGCTGCCTTCCCTACAACAGCCCCGCTTGCCTTCTACCCTGGACCTTTGTCATTCTGGACTAGCTTGTGGCCAAGTGTAACTCGTGTACAATAAACCATCCTTCTCGCTGTCTGAGCTGAAGAATAAAAAAAAAAAAAAAAAAAAAAAAAAAAAATCAGAAAAGGGCCTTTGACAGAGAGATTTCTTTCTAAAGCCTTGGAAAAGTTCTTAGCAGACCACGTTTTAACGGTGGTTTGACTGGTGAATGGACATCCTTAGAAGCATTTTTAGCTAGGGAGCGCCCAAAATATTTCTCCTGTAAAAACAGCCAGGTATGGCAGCTGAGAAGAAAGGTGAGGTGGCACTGGCTAAAAGGCCGTGTTTTCACACACAGGCATTTTTATCCCTGCTCAGGCTGAACCAGCGGCTTTTGTTTTGCTCTGCTGCGCTCACTCCTGGTCACTCACTAGTACATCTAACAAGCAGACAACTCGAAGTAGAAGCTAAGGCAGGAGAATCAGCCAGCCACCTTTTCTTTCCCTCCCACACACCCGGCTCCTAAACCAGCAGGCCTTTATCCTACAGCGGGAACAGCCTTTGTCACAAAGCAGGCTTCCCAGTTACGAGCTTTCCAAGGGAGTATTCCGTCTCTGAGGATAGTGGATCAAAATCTGTCCCTCAGATAATGTGAATAATAAGAACGTAATCTGCGAAAATTGCCAGGACGGCGACATCTTCGAAGGCCCTAAAGACGAACTGATTTTTAATTCGGAGAAATCCAGAGGGGGGTTTGTTCACACAGGCATGCCCCAGCCGAGTTTGGGGTGAGCAGAGTGTGATTCCCAATCCAAAGCTTCCAGAGCACACACAGGACGGTTGCGGGCCCTGCGGAGATGGAAATTACGCACTCGGGTAAGCCTGAACGAGCGCCATCCCAGCTAACTCATTTGCTTTGGAAGTTGGGCAGATTTGCCCCAAGTAACAGGTACATATTTGCGTGAAGAGTCAGACCTTATCGCAGCAGAGTCAGTAAGAACCTGAGCATCACCTAACAAGCCTTGTTCATGGGACAAAAAGGGAAACTGAGGCTGAGAGACCCCAAGCACCGGCCATACTTGGTGGTGGGACTGGGACACACATGCCCCTTTCCTAGTCCACCTCTGCCTCTGAGCTTTCGTGAAATCATCCTGTTATCTTACTACAGACAGAAAAGCAATGAGGGAGACAAGATGGAGAAGGAAAAAAAAAAAAAAGAAATTGAAACAGAGAAGGAAGGATGGAAGAGATAGGCGGTGACAGAGATTGCAGGCGAGACTGTCTGCCTCTGCCTGTCTTTATCTTTCTCCGTATCTGCCTGCCTCTTCCCAGCTCCCCCAGGCCGGCTCCCGGAAAGGCGGTGTTATTTCATTTATTCCAAACGCCTTCGAAGGGGGCCTGCAAATGAGCACAAGGCTGGCGGGGCTGCTCCGCGAACCTGTGGGAGGAATCTTCCGCTGCCTCTGCCCATCCCCCACCGCTGCCAAGGAGGAAGGAAGCGGCAGATCGTTTAGACTCACGAGCAGCCCCCGACACCTTCTCGGAAGCAGAAGCTCGGGCCTGGCCACCCCAAACCTAAAGGACCTGCATTCTAAGAGGGCGGGGGTGCACACCTCTTGGAGGTAGCCGGTGTTTGAACCGGTCCGCCCTGCGCGCGCACCTCCTGAGCTCACACTCCGTCTTTCTGGCCCCCAAGAGGGACACAGGTCAGAGATCTTAAGGATTGAAGATTTACGCAAGTCTTTTAAATGCTAAAAACCCACCGTGGGACCCGCCTGGAAGTGGATACATTCATTTTAAATGATTCTTTCCCGGGGAGTCGCAGCTGGTCCGGCCTCTTCGGGGCCAGATGTCAACTGTGACAAATTCATAAGAATCCCTCTATCAGGGTTGGTGCGACACATTCTACAGGGATATAGGTATGTATCCTACTTTCCCTCGCTACCCCCGAATCAGAAGTACCAAGAGTGGGGGAAATGTAAAGATCTCCTAAGTTGCCCAGTCCTGGAGCAAAGCAGATTCACCCACGCCTTGTTGAAATGGAGGATTCCGCTGGTACAGAGCAGAAAGATGAGGCTCCTAATGAGCGGGCTGACGGTGACAAAAATCACAACGCAAAACAAATTAGCCGGGGAATTTTTCAGGTGTCAGTTTCAATGAGGGAGGAACAGATGACGAATTAAAAAAAAAAAATCATCTCATGTTAAAGATTGTTCCAACTTTGAAGCTTCTGGGGGACTATTGACTTATAGCCTTATTTTTCCCAAGTGCGGTGTCATTCCCTGTGTCACATTGACACGCCGAGGATTTCTTGTGAAATAATCCCTTTGCCAACATCAGGGAATCACCCTCCCCTTTGATCTAGACAGATACCATCTTGAAAGTTGGCCTACTTACACAGCTCCAGTGAGGCTGCTCAGAACAGGAGCTCTGAAAGGGGAGAGGGGAGAACAGCACACACACACACACACACACACACACTCTCCCACACACGTACAATGAGCACGCCTTTAGGGGGAGGGAACATATACACACAAAGAGAGACAATTCTAGAATGGGTACCCCATGAATAGAAACTACCAGTACGTGATACGTATACACAGAGTTGTATAGCCTCTGAAGGCTTTTGCTTAACCTGCAGAGATTCGGTTACCTTTTATATTTCGAACTGTGTGAACCTAAAACTTCATGGCGAAAGGGCTTAAAATAAAGGCCCAAACTTCTCTCTTGAGGAATCTGAATTCTTATCTCTCTCTCTCTCTCTCTCTCTCTCTCTCTCTCTCGGTCTGTCTCTGTGTGTGTGTGTGTGTGTGTGTGTGTGTGTGTGTGTGTGTGTGTGT
>NW_026595284.1:0-3048 GCF_907164565.1 Psammomys obesus | reverse complement strand
TCTTCTTCTTCTTCTTCTTCTTCTTCTTCTTCTTCTTCTTCTTCTTCCCAGAAACAGTCTTCAAGACTTCCCGACTTAGATAGAGTTGCTCTGGCATGAAATCTTTGACATCAGCTTCATGGGTTCTTCTTCTTTCTTCATTATTTCTTCCTCCTGTCCTCAATCCCATTTTTAAAAATTCATTCCAGATAATTATTACTCAGGCCCAGTGTTAACATACTTCTCATCCCTCAAAATGCAAAATTTTTAGAAGTTTATTTTATATGTATGGGTGTTTTGTCTGTGTGCATGTATGTATGTTTATTTTTTCCTTGTGAAACATTTAAATATACTTTTAGCTATTTGAAATATTATTGCTTTATTACCTTTAGCCACTCTAGCTCTGCTCTGCGACCAGCATTAACTCTTCCGGTCTAATCAGCTTTGTGCCTACTGACCAGTGTGTCCTCATTTCGGTCCCTCTCGCCACTGGACTTTGGTAACCGTCATTCTACTCTCTACCTATTATATGAGTCTGACTTTTAAAGCTTTCTCACATAAACGAGATCACGTGTTTACCTCTGTGCCCAGCTTAGTTCAATATAGCATCATCCAGGGCTTGTCTACACTGCTACAAGTGACAGAATGTCCTGTTTGTTTTGTTTATTTGTTTAAAGATTATAGTATTCATTCCGCCTAGAAACCATGCCTTTTAAAACACCTATTCATCCATTGGTGGAGACTTGGGGTCTTTCCACAGATTAGCTGTTTTGAATATGTTCCTGTGAATATTCGAGTCTGGAGATTCCTTTGATTCACAACCTCCTGTTGCTTTGGGGACACACCAAGTGTCTAGACAGCTGAATCATAATTCTACTTTCAGTGGTTTGAGAAGCTTTCATATTTTCCAAAATGACTGTTCTGCTTTACTTGATCAGAAACAGTGTATAAATTCCCCCTTTCCATTTCTCCCACATTATCTTTATTCTAAAAGAAAAGAAAAGAAAAGAAAAGAAAGAACTGGTATATGACAGGTATACAGTGACAGCAACTGTGGCTTAAACTTGCATGCTTATGGTGATTAGAGATATTCAGTATTTTTATATAATTGTTGTCTATTTGTATGTCTTCTCTTAAGAAATGTTCATTTAGGACCTTTGCCTATATTTAAGAGGTTATTTTCTTGCTGTTGAGTTATTTGCATATTTTAGATATTATTACATTATCTGAAATACTTTTTACAAATTCCTTTTCAAATCTGTGGGTTATCATCATCATTCTTTCCTTGTCAACGGAAAACTTTCAGTTTAACGTAATCCTGTTAGCCTGTAGTATTAGGTTCTTAGAGTCATATCTATGAAATCTCATACTTCACAGAGAATTTCCCATGTTTTCTTCTAGGAGTCTTAATTTGGAGTCTTATATTTAAGTCTTCACCCTATTTTTAGCTGATTCTTGAATAAAGAGTCTTCTGCATATGAATATCCACTTCCCAAGGGCCAACATTGAAAAGATTATCCCATTGAAGAGATTATCCAGTTTTCATTGTGTTCTCTTCACACCTTTGTCAAAACCTAATTAACCACAGTTTGCGGACAAAAGCTCTTCTCTCAATTGCCCTCAGCTCCTTCAGTCGGATCAATTTCCTAACTCAGGGAGGTAATGTCAGGTCGTCGCCACTTACATTTCAGTACCTTCTCAAATCCGCCCTCTACATTGATCCACACATGGCTATTTAAATACAATGGAGAACCGAGTAGCTTTGGGATGATTTCCTTAATCATCCCAAAGTACTCAAGACCATACAGGCTAGAATATCAGTAATATGGGAGATGTTGTCACATATGTGCATGTAGACCATTTTTGTTATTTTTGTAGGGATTGCAAAGAAAATGGACACCCGTAGGAAGATGCACCCCATGCCTTGAGTGGTTGGGGCAAGAGATCTTGAAGGTGTCTTAACTTTCTCTACTGGAAAATTTCAAATATACAGTTAGTTAGAGAGAATTCTACAATTCCTTCTTCCTCAGTACCCAGCTTCAAAGATAAGCCCCTCAAGCTCAAGCTTGTTTTGTTTATGTCCTTACCTGCTCTACTTCTACCTGCACATGGTTATTTTGAAGCAGATCTCAAGCTATAAAATCACCAGTGGACACTTCAGTGTGACCCCTTAGGTGCTATCCAGCAGAACTGTGCAGTGATGGAAGTATTCTGTATACCCATTCTGTGGCTCTTGAGAGTTTGAAATCCAGCGGGAATCACAAAAGAAGTGAAGTTCTTAAGATTTTCAAACTTATGGCTTAAATCCAAATTTAATTATCCCTATACCCCGAGAGGCTACCTGTTGTACAGGGCAGCTGTCTGACATAAAGACTCTTTAAAAAACATAACTGGAATATAGCTCATCTGAACACTAATTTCTGTGTCACTGTGCCCACTGGCCAGTATGTCCTCTTTTCAGTCCCTCTCTGCAATGGCCTTAAATAACCTCCATTCTACTCTCTGCTTCAGGGGGGACAACTTTTTAAGATTCCATATTTAAACAAGTTCAAGGATTATTTATCTCTGAGTCTGGCTTATTTCCTTCATTTCAAATATTTGATTCTAATGCTCACAGTTTCCTGAATATAGTGTAACTATCTTTTAAAAACCACGAATTTGACTCTAAATCCACAAATGTTGCGGTCTAGCTCCTAGGCCTTTGAAGTTCTTTAATATAACAATTTGAGGAGGTTACATTAATTTCCATTTTATATTGATGTGTGTAGTTTTCAATCATTTTAAACTATGGATATGATTTTTTATATATCAGGGATTTTTCTGAGTGTTAGAATTATATTACAATACTTGTTGGTATTAAACCATGTTTATACTGGGGGGGTATCTAACAGAGCTCAAGCTGGCCTATATATATAATATATATTTATATAAAACATATAATATATATCTATTGTAAGAGTGCAGATGGAGACCAGAGAGTGAACAGAGTGAGCATAAGGATGTCTTCTTCGGTCACTTCTTTCATATATATATATATATATATATATATATATATATATATATATATAT
>NW_026595283.1:0-4603 GCF_907164565.1 Psammomys obesus | reverse complement strand
ACACACACACACACACACACACACACACACACACACACACACACACAGAGAGAGAGAGAGAGAGAGAGAGAGAGAGAGGAAGCAGGTTTTCAGGGTCTGGGGAGGATGTGTGAGGAGCACGCTTAGTGGGTTGCATTTCCTCTTAGGGTGATGTTTTAAGATGATGGGATAGTAATTGAACAATAACATGAATATACTTAATATTCCTGAACATTTGAAAACAGAAAAAAGAAAAAAAATAGTGTCTTCTGTAATTATTAAAGCAGCTTTTAAAATAAATTTTGCTTAAAAACTTAAAAATTAATCATATTATTTTACTCGTCTACTGTCTGCTGGGGACCTCTCCTCTTCCATGACCTATGCACATGAAGCAAAAAGAAGTAAAATTTGTCTCATTTTTTCAAAGTCACTTTCATCCTTTATTTTAGCAAAGTGGCAGTAACAAGATTTTTAGCAAACTTAGGATTCTCTTCTTTTTCTGGGGTTGTATTTGAACTTCTTCAAAAACATAAAAAATGGATGCATTTGAGTGACAATTGTCAACACCAGATACCTTCAGAAACATCCAAAAGCCCAACCAGTTACTGGACCAAAAACACTACTGCTGAGATCATAGTGATAATGACAGCTTCTCCCTTCATAGGCTTACCATGTGCCGGGTGTTGGCTGATCATTTCGTGTATGCTAATTTATATACCATTACCTTAAAGTGCTTCTCTATCCCAATTTTGCAGAAGGAGGAAGCCAGAAGACAGAGTTTACAAGACTTGTATGAGGTCACACAAACCAGTGAAGACAGAACAGAAACTGGCCTCCTAGAGTTGGATCCTGGATCTGTGATTTTAGCAAGTGTGTCACATTTTCTCTTTGTGCCCAGAAAACCTTGTTTCCCTTTACACAGAGGCTGAAGAATCTTCCAGAAGTTTCTATCTCTGGCTGATTGTTCTAGGTGCTCTTTTTGCTGGCTAGGAATTCTTCCCAGAAATCAGGCACAAGGTCACCTGACCTTCATCTTTCTGTTTATCTCCCTGTGCTTTTTCTCAACCTCCTTTAAAAAAATCATTTTCAAATCTCTATGGATGTGAAGGTCCTTTTTATTTTTGTTGTTGTTGTTAATTTTGCTATTTTCAATACTTAAAAAAAATAAGTCTTTGGGTTCTGTTTTAAAAACCAAAGCAAGAAATAGATTCCTTAGAGTATTTATGGCAGTGAGGGTGGGGTTGTGGGAGAAATGAGAAGATGGGAAATATCAAAGGAGGAAAAAAATAAACTGCATGAAATCTTTATAATATTCTTCAGAATTGCTTCTGGTTAAGCATTAGGGTCTGCTCTGAAACAGCTCCAAGGTTTTATGTGTTGAAGGCTTGATCCCCAAATGCTTCAGCTCTCAGAGGTGACCGAATCGTGGGGCTCTAACCTTCTCAAAGGATTAATCTGTTGATGCACTCAGAATTGAGCAGACTTTTGGGCAGGGCAGAGCCATATGGATCAAGGAGCTCACTGAGGCCGTCCCTGGTGTACCTTTTCCCATCCAGCTCTCTCTCCTCTCTATTTCCCTTCTGGCTGCCCTCCAGTGAGCGGCTCTACTCTCTGCCTTACTGTATCTACCTCGATGTTCTGCCTTACCGCAGACCCATAGATAACAGAGCATGGGCTGAGACCTCTGAGCCTGTGAGCCAAAATGACTCTTCCTTCAAGTTGTTTTCTTGGGTATTTTGTCAAAGGGATGGAGAGTTGACTCACGAAGCCACCATGCTTGCTGTTTTTCTGAATAGTTCCCTGAGATGTTTTGTGGGTAGTCCCCACTGACCACTAGCAATGCTTTATTTATTCGTCTCTCGGGTACATTGATGGTCACCTTGTCATCAATGTTAATGTTGTTTTAATTCTTCTTCCTCTTTGTCACAGCACTGAGGTAGGAAAAATGTGTTTACTAAAACCAGCAGAGTCATGGAAGCATGAGAACCTTTATTCTATCCTTCGGGTCTATAAAGAAAGGCAGGCCCACCTGTCACTCCAGTGATGAATAGCCAGGAGGATTTTCCTTTCTCGCTGACAGGCTAGTATAGACAATTGGTGAGCTCCAGATTAAGTGGAATCTATTTATTTAAATATGTTTTCTTTAACTGGAAGGGGACAGGAACTCCACAAGGAGAACAACAGAGCCAAAAAAACCTGGGCTCAGGGGATGCTGCAGGGACCGATACTCCAACCAAGGACCATGCATAGAGAGGACCTAGACAGCCTGTTCGGAGGAAGCCCATAGGCTGCTCAGTTTCCAAGTGGGTTCCCTAGTAAGGGGTACAGGGGCTGTCTCTGTCATGAACTCAGTAGCAGGCTCTCTGATCACCTCCCCCTGGGGGTTGCAGCTTTGCCAGGCCACAAAGGAAGATGATGCAGCCAGTCCTGATGAGACCTGATAGGCTAGGGTCAGTTACAAGGGGAGGAGGTCCTCCCCTATCAGTGGATGAGGGAAAGGGCATAGAGGAAGAAGAGGGAGGGTGGGTGGAATTGGGAGGGGATGAGGGAGGAGGCTACAGCAGGGATACAAAGTGAATAAATTGTAATAAACAAAAAAAACCCCAAACAAATATAATTTTAAAAAATCGATTTTCTTTAAAGTCTAAGGGTTGTTTACACAGCAGAAGTGTCTTTGTCTAGCGTCTAGGCTTCAAATTCCACTTCTGTTCTTTTTTTGTTCCTTTGCATTTACTAGAACATGCAGGATCTCAGCTGCTGGAGGATGAGACATCAGAACAGAGTGATTCTTCCCCACCAAGGTCATCCTAGAGCGGCCAATAGCCAGCCAGTCACTAATAGATGAGTTGCACCTGTGGTGAGTGGGCTGCCAGAATCAGCGGAGCCATTCCACTGTTCTACAGACTGGACGGTAATGCTTGTGCTGACTTACTGAGTTTGGTGATGGTTTCTTAGACATTATTGTGGCAACCAGTACGTGCCCGGCTATCGTTTGACTGTGTCTCCCAACATCTGTATTAAGCTAACTCTGTACATTTATACTTAACGGTATTTTGAGGAAGGAGCTCGAGGTAGAGAAGGTTTTTCCATTTTTTCAGCTTTTCTTTTTTATTTAGAAAATTTGTAATTTATTTTTTATTCATTACAATTTATTCACTTTGCATCCCAGCTGTAGCCCCCTCCCTAGTCTTCTCCTAATCCTGCCCTCCCTCCCTCTTCTCCTCCTATGCCTCTCCCCTAGTCCACTGATAGGGGAGGTCCTCCTCCCCTGCCATCTGACCCTAGCCTATCAGGTCTCACCAGGACTGGCTTCATTGTCTTCCTCTGTGGCCTGGCAAGGCTGCTCCCTCCTGGGGGTGGGGGGGATCAAAGAGCCAGCCACTGAGCTCATGTCAGAGACAGCCCCTGTTCCCCTTGGTAGGGAACCCACTTGGAGACTGAGCTGCCATGGGCTACATCTGTACAGGGGTTCCAGGTTATCTCCATGAATGGTCCTTGGTTGGAGCATCAGTATCTGTAAAGATCCCTGTGCCCAGATTTTTTTGGTTCTGTTGTTCTCCTTGTGGAGCTCCTGCCCTCTCCAGGTCTTTCTATCTTCCCCTTCTTTCATAAGATTCTCTGCACTCTGTCCAGTTTGGCTATGAGTCTCAGGATCTGTTTCGATACCCTGCTGGGAAGAGTCTTTCAGAGGCCTTTTGTGTGAAAATGAAGTCACAACATACCCAAACTTGTGGTACACAATGAAAGCAGGGCTAAGAGGAAAGTTCATAGCATTAAGTGCCTTCATAAAGAAATTCAAAACATCTCATACAAGCAACTTAATGGTTCACCTGAAAGCTCTAGAAAAAATAGAAGCAGACACACCCAAGAGGAGTAGATGGCTGGAAATAATCAAAATCCAAAAGCTAGTTCTTTGAGAAATCAACAAGATAGACAAACCCTTAGCCAAACCATTTAAAAGGCAGAGAGACACTGTCCAAATCAACAAAATCAGAAACAAAAAGGGGGGCATAACAACAGACACTGAGGAAATCCAAACAATCATTAGGTCTTATTTCAAAAGCCTATATGCCACAAAATTTGAAAAGCAAATGAAATTGACAATTTTCTTGATTGATTCCACTTACCAAAGCTGAATCAAAATCAGGTAAATAAATTAAATAGTCCTATATCCCCTAAGGAATAGAAGCTGTCATCAAAAGTCTCCCATCCAAAATAAGCCCAGGGCCAGATGGTTTCAACAAAGAGTTCTACCAGACCTTCAAAGAAGAGCTAATACAAATACTCTTCAAACTATTCCACAAAATAGAAACAGAAGACACATTACCAAACTCATTCTATGAAAGCACAATCATCTTCCTTCGTTCTTTTTTTCTTTCCTTCTTTCTTTCCTTCCTTCCTTCCTTCCTTTCTTCCCTTCTTTCAAACTTCTTTCTTTCTTTCCTTTTTGACAGTGTCTCACTATGTATACCTTAGCTGGTCTGGAACTCACTATGTAGATCAGGGTGGCCTTGAACTCACAGAGATCTGCCTTCCCCTGCCTTCTGTGCCACCACACCTGGCTTGATTATGTGTATACACACACACACACACACACACACACACACACACACACACACACACA
>NW_026595282.1:0-13553 GCF_907164565.1 Psammomys obesus | reverse complement strand
ACGAACATGCACACACACAGAATAATGATTTTTTTTTTTTTTTTTTTTAGAATAACGATTCTTAATCACAGGAAGAAGAGAGGAAGAGTTGCTACAGGAACCATAATTTCATCTTCCAAGTCTGTTATGGCCTGACTGGAGCCAGCAGACACCTGGGTGGAATAGTGTTTTCATACAATTTGTTTTCTTTGTGATCCTCTCTATATATACATGTTTCAAACTAATCTGAGAAGGAGCCCCGGAATCTAATGAGGTGGAGGATTGTTTGGCCACGTCACAGTCAGTAATCAAGCTGCCACACTTGGGAAGAAGGACTCACAGCTAAGGAAGTGCTTTGGTTGGGTCGCTGTGGGCACGTCTGTGGAACATTTTCTCAGTTGCTAATAGACGAGGAGGGTTCATCTGGCTGTGAGGGTACCACCCCTGGGCAGATGGGCTGGGCTGGGCTGAGCAAGTCAGGGGAAGCAAGCTTGCAAGCATTTTTTTCTAGTCCCTGCCTCGATTCCTGCTTCCAGGTAGGTCCCTTACCTGAGTTCCCCCACCCCCTTAGCATCCCACCATGAAGCTGTAAGATGAGCTAACCCCTTCCCTCCCCAAGTTGCTTTTGGTCATGGCATTTATCCTAACAGAAAGCAAACTGGAGCAGTACAGTTAAGAATTTTAAGTTCAGTCAGTACCTTAGTTACCTTTCTATTGCTGTGACAAAGCGCCATGAGCAAGGCGACTTACAGAAGAAAGAGTTTATTGGTGGTTTACAGTTTCAGGGGATGAGCCCGGAACCATCCGTGGAGGGGAGCGTGCCAGTGGGCAGGTGTGACGTTGGAGCTATTAATAGCTGAGAGCTTGTACTTCGATCCACAAGCGGGGGGCATATTCCGCTAGCTGGGAATGGCCCGGCCTTTTGAAACCTCAAGGCCACACTACCAACTGAGAACCGAGTTGACACACCTCTGCCAACAAAACCATGCTACCAACTGGGAACCAAGTTCTCCAACTTCTGAGTCTACGGGGACCATTCTCATTCAAATGACCACAGTCAGTGTGAGAACACGTTTTAAATTTTACCACTGGGTGGCGCCCCTGCTTTAAAAGTGAAGGGGAGTGAGGCAAGCTGCTTGAAAAACAGGGCAAGGGTGTTTCGTAGATGTTTGTGGAACAATGAGTGAATTAGCCTCTGAAAGTTACCATGTTCTTAAACCGTAAGTGAAAGCTACAGATTTCTAGCAGATATAATGCAAGCCCATTAATTAAGATGTCATGGTGACATGGTCTTGTATATAAAACAGAGGAACTCACACAACACAGAGCTGGTTATATTGGAAACAACAAAACAAAACCAACATACTATTGCAAATAACAATTTCTACTTCAAAAATATCAGAGAAGAAAGTGGTGGCAGAAAGTGGACAGAGGTACAGATGAAATAAGAGTTCTGTGTGACTCTTACCAAAGCAGTGTGATGGATAAATAGAGGGTTCTTGTATAATCCATGTTTTTGTATATTTTTGAAATTGTTCAATAAGAATAAAATCAACATTTTTTATTTGATAACAATGCCAAAGAGCTGAATTCCTTGTGATCAAAGGTGAGTGTGTGAGAATACACACCAAAGCGCAGAGTTCGTAGGAAGGAAAGGATTAATATCAACGCAGAGGAAGCCATGGGTCACAGGAAATGAATAAACCAAATGCATGTGTAAGACTGAGTCATGTTTAAACCTCAATTTGATTGTGAGGAAAAAAACCACAGCATTGTATGCGCTTGAAAAGTCAGTTTTTAACCAAAGTATCAACTGTCCTGTCTTTTCGTTTAGGGTGAATCTGGGATAAGGAGATGGATGATACCATCCACAGAGAATTGGGAATTAGGGAAGACAAAAACCTGCAGCCTTCTCAGAGGCAAAGGAGTGTGGGAAGATCGTCCTTCTCAGTACTGGATTCTTAATGGCTTTAAACCAGACAAGACTTTACTGGTTCATTCTGACTAATGATGGTTCACTTAAAGACACTGAAGAAAGAAAAAAAAAGAATCTGTTTTATGCCCACTGACAAGAGATTTCCCCAGATTGTTGTGGATATATAGCCGTGGAATTTAGTACTAATAAATTTTTATTAATGACGCATTAATAAAAATACTTAAAAATCTGTGAATGTGGCCATTCTTACTCTAACAACAAAGGGGTAAAAACCCTTTCGACTGATCTTTCTTAACGTTTAGAAAATCCTTGTTTTTTCCTTTTTGTAATTAAAAAGTATGCATAGATGTTTTACCTGTATGTATGCCCATGTACCTGGTGCATGAATTGCCCATAAAGACATCAGATGCCCTAGAACCAGAGTTATAGACAGTTATGAGCTGCAATAAGGGTTCAGGCAATCAAACCTGATTCCTCTGAAAGAGCAGCCAGTGTTCCTAACCACTGAGCCATCTCCCCAGCTCCAAGAAAACTCTGAGTTTTAAAGATTTTTGCAGAACGAGACCAAGAAGTCATTTCCATTTTTAATTTTTAAAGCCAGGTAACAATCGCGACTTAATTCTATTATATACGCGCAGTACACTGTTCTCTTCAATAAATAAACGATGTCGTAGTGGCAAAGCAGTTCATTCTCCTTTAGACCAAAAATTATTCATAACCCTATTAGTAATGCAGTCAGTTATCTCATTGGTAAACTGAATATTTCCTTCCACATTCTGTTGGTCATTGAGGCTCTGCCAAGAGATAGAATTTGGAATAAGGATGGCATGACTTAGAGGAAGCCTGAGTGTCACTTCTGGCCGCTAAGGACTGTGGTGAAGAAGGAAAGCAGACGAAGGGGCAGTGAATAGAGGGGGTTTTGCCTCATGCTGCATCTGGACTCTAGACGGAGCTCTCACATCAGCCATAAGCAGCCTCTGCAAAAGACAGGTCACTGTTCACCCCTCCTGAGATGCCCTGGGCTGGTAAGCGCCAAAGAAGGAAAACTGTGGTATATTCTTAAAAGGCTATGAGAAGTTTAAGTCCAAGCCACAGAGCTGGGCCTTGGAGCAAGTGTGACAAACTGGTATTTGGCTCAGGGAGAATAAATAGACACCCAGGGGTGCTGTCCTCCTAAGCAAGGGAGGGTCAGGAAAGGACCAGCTATCGCTGGACTGTCATGGGGCCAAGATGGCTCAAACCATTTCACATACAGTAAATGCTCGGAGTTATACCAGGAGCCTGAGATTTTTCCCTGTGGACTCCCTTGTCCCGTGGGACAATTTTTTTTTTTTTTTTTAAAGAGAACACAGGTGTGCCATCTGTTTGTTCTCTCTCTACCTCAGTCCTGTTTAGGATGGAGGTAATGCTACCATGGACAGTGAGGCTAAAGCTGAGGAGCTGACCAAGACCATCAGAAGACTCTGCCTGGCTCCCGTTCCACTGTGTGCCATGCTGCCCCTGCATCTCTGAAGAACATCCTGACTTTGAAGGAATACACTTCTCCCTCATTCAAAACATTATTGCTGGTGTTGCTATCGTACATGTATCCACAGGAGACTCCAGTTCCTCCGAATGCAGGGGGAGGAGAGGGCCACAGACAGCAGGGAGGGCGTGACTCAGTCTGAAAATGGCCTTCTGGGTCGTAAGCATCACAGGTGCCTTAACTCCCCTGCCATTTAGGGCAGCGGTGGTGATGAAGCCAGGAAAACTGTCCTCCATCCGCAGTATCCCCGTGAATCCTTGTGGCTCAGAGTCTGACTTCTGGGCCTCCAAGAGTCTGTGAGTAACTAGTTTGCCTTTAACAAGTCCCCTTGTTACCTCCTCCTCCCTTTCCTCCTCCTCCACTTTCTCCTTTCTCAAACTGTTGTTAATTCTGTTGCTTGTTGCTAAGTTCCCAACAATATGCCCCTGAAAGGCAAATGCTATCATTCAAGGTTCATGCCAGCCGAATCCCTACTTACATGCACTCATACTCTGGAATTTTCACTTGCTAACAGCCCGACTTCTGCTTTAAAGTCACAATAATGTTTTACTCTCAGCTCTCCTCGTCCGAAGGGAAAGGAGTGCTGACTGAACGATATCATCCAATCACATCACACCGGAAGTGGTATTTCAGGGCGCTGTGCCTCAACTCCACAATGAAGTTTAAGGACTGCACCATGGCTTTCCTCTTTGTTCCCTTGTCTGTGATCTGTTTGTTTTTTAAGACAGCCGTTTCTAAAGTAACATTTAAATCCAGGTTACTATTAACTTTCAGTCATCTTCGAAATCTTTTAACCATTTTCTGGTCAAAAACAGGTATCAGGGAAGTGACCTCCCTTCATCAGTATCCTCCAGGAATGTTCTCAGTTTTTACAGGAGCAACAACCGTTCAGAGGGAAACAAATGACTCTGCGCTCTTTTAGGATTCAGCAGACACTAATTTTAAGAACAGGCAGCGTCACCAGGCTCTGACCAATGGAGACATCCTGAAGTTCTCCCCTCCCAGAACTGCTTTAGAAATGACACTGAGCGCGTGAGGCAGCACCTCCTTGTTAAGCATCCAGGGCTGACACGTTAATCCCTTTTGAGCAGTATGTGGCAGTCGGTGTCTTTATGTCTTCTCCTGTTGCTGTGATAAATTACTCTGACGAAAGCAACTAGAGGAAGGAAGGGTTTATTTGGGTCCACAGTCTGAGGTGAGGAAGTCATGACTTCGGGAGGCTGAGGTCACACGAATCTGTGGTTAGGGAGCACAACATAATCAAAGTGATGCCCCACAAGCATGAGCAGAGACCCCCCCCCCCTCCAGGGTGATTCTAGAGCCTCTTAAGTTGACAACACTCACCATGACACGAAGGCATGGGAAAAGAAGCCAGAAACTAAAAAAAAAAAAATAAATAAAAATAGAAATAAAAAAAATTTGGAAGGGAATTGAGAGGGTCAGATTCACATATTATGTTTTACTTCTTATAGGATCAGAAGGTTAACTTTTTCATCATTGTTTAGGTGAGAATTCTTTATGAAAAATCCCAATGAGGAAGCCTAATAAGACTATTAACTTTTGGGATATGTCTGGAAGCAATAAATGGCCCAAATTCAACATCTTTTCCTGTCACACTGCCTAACTCATCTATTTTCCTTTCTAAATCAGGTGTCCTCAACCTCAGCAGAGTGGACACTGGGGGAGTGATTTTTTTTTTTTTTTTTTTTTTTTTTTTTTTTTTTTTTTTTTAGGAAAGGCTGTGCTTGGGTGGGAGTTTATCCCTACCTAAGCACAGTAGAATGTTTGGCAGCACTCCTAGCTTCTACCTAACACATGTCAGAATCATTTCTCATTACCTGCACTTGTGATAGCCCTAAATGCCTAAAGACATCCTATGTGTCTTCCTGTGAGAGACATAATCCCCCTCAACCAAAAGCACTTCTCTGAAAGTAGATAGTTTTGTTTGCTTGTTTCGTGGTTTGAGAATTTCATGCTCTGTTTTGTTTTGAGACAGGGTCCCAATGTGTAGTCCTGGTCTGGAATTCCCTATGTAGATCAGGCCGGCCTTGAACTCACAGAGATCTGCCTGTCTCTGTTTCCCTCATGCCGGGATTAAAGGTATACACCACCATGAGGTGGTGAGGCAGGTAGTTTCATATTAACCAATGTGACTCTCTTTAGTGGAAAAGAAGCTTGAAATACTCATGTGCAGCAAACCCTGCTCTACACTGCCCATTTCATCACGAGGAACATGTCTATATGGTAACTGTTGTCAGAAATCTGAAAGTGACCACCCCAGCTACTAGGATCTGAGATAGGGTTTCCTCATTCAACCCCAGACATAAGAAATATATGTATTTTTAAATTTACTTTTTAAATTGCATTGAATATATTTGTGTGCATTATTGGTGTGTGGGCATATATGTATGTGCTACAGAGCGTGTATGGAGGCCAGAGGACAGTTCTGGAGTGAGTTTTCTTCTTTCGTCATGTAGATCATAGGACTCAAACTCAGATCCTCAGGCTTTCCAGCAAGTACATTTTACCAATTTCTGAGCTTTCTCTCTGGCTCCTCAAATCAATTTAAAATTAGATGTTTTTTTTATTTCTATGTGTGTGCACATACATGAGGACACATGTGAATATGTATGCCACAATGGGCATGTAGCCAGAGGGTAACTTTTGAGGACTGGTTTCTTTTACTTCTAACATATGAATCCCTGGGATTGAACTTCAGCTGTCAAGCTTGGCTGCAAGCAATTTTTACCCACTGTGGTGGTTTGAATAAAAATGGCCCATGACCCTTATCGAGTAGCTCCATTGGGATGCATGGCCTTGTTGGAATAGGCGTGACCTTGTTGGAGGAAGTGTGTCACTGGGGGTGGGAGGTCTCAGAAGCTCAATCCAGGTGCAGTGTTTGCTCTCTCTTCCGGCTTCTGGATGTAAAACTATCATTCCTTCTCCAGCACCACATCTGCCTGCATGCCACCATTTTTCTTTCTACCTCTGAACCTGTAAGCCAGCCCTAGTTAAATGTTTTCTTCTATAAGAATTGTTGTGGTCCTCAGGAGAGGGGCTTCTCCCTTATCGAGGGCAGTACTGTAGAGCTGGCCCTGGTGGCATAGGTGAGGAAAAGCTGACCCTGATGGTATTAGTGCAGTAAAGCCAGTCCCACCAGCTGCCACAAGCAGGAGAGCTGGCCCAGTCCCTCACCTGGACAAAGCAGGAGAGCTGGCCCTAGTGGTCAGTGCTCAAGAGAACTGGCTGGCAGACCAGCTCAACTACCACCCACACCCAGATCCAGAGCTCCGAGTTGGCCCTCCCCAACATCTAGCTCATCTGTGAATGGCTGAAGGGCATGAACGGGCTGGTTCTGCAGATCCAAAGCTGCAGGATCTCTATGACGCAGGGCAAAAAAAGATATCTGGGAGAACCTCAGTGAGGATCCAGTATTGATGGTATAACAGAAAGCAGAGTCCTCAAACCAGACCAACAACTCATTGCAACAAACATTTGCAAGTAAAAATGTGTGAACAGAAGTATACTGTGTTACACACCCCAGATTTCACTATGGGATTTTTTTTTATGCTATATTTTTTTTCTCTTTTTCTTGTTTTCTATTTATTTTTTTGTTTTCTTTTGGAGGTGAGGTTGCAGGGGCAGAGGGCAGATATGGAGGAATGGGAAGATGAGTGGGATTGGGGTATATAATGTGAAATTCACAAAGAATCAATAAAAAAAAAAAAGTTGCTGTAGTCATGGTGTCTCTTCACAGCAATAGAGTCCTTAACTGAGACACCAACAAACTAGGATTTTGTGATTATTTGTTATGTAACAAGCTGGCTGGCTAATGGAGTTCCCTTAGCCAACCTAAAGTAAATCCAACTCTTACATATATTCAGTTGGTTTTTCCAGTTTCTTACTCTTGTCTGTCTTGATACATCGTTTACGTTTTCTTTTGCTTGATTGTAAACAACTTCCCTGTATCAAGGATGCTCCTGCTTCATAGCAAACCAACCCATCCACATCGCCTCCTTTTCCTCTTCCCTTCTTATATTTTTTTCTTCAGAGCCTGAAGATAATTTTATTAGAGTTTAAAGAAAAAAAAAAAAGAAGTTTTGCTGTGCTCGTTTTTCTTTGAGATAGGGACTTACTATGCAGCACTTGGATGGCCTGGAATTTACAATATAAATCAGGTTAGTTCCAACTCATAGGAGCTGCCTACCTCCATCTTCCCATTGCTGGGCCCCACTTTTCTTCTAAGAATGACCATGCCTTGAAATGAATTCAAGCGAAGAAACTAGATTATCCTTTTCAGCAAACATCTCACAGGGCAACGGGTCTTAACCTGTGAGTTGCTACCCCTTTGGGATTGCATATCAGATATCCTGCGTATCAGACATTTACATTACAATTTATAACAGCAGCAGAATTACAGTTACGAAGTAGCAACAAAATAATTTTATGGTTGGGAGTTCACCACAGAATATGAGAAACTTTATTGCAGGGTCACAGCATTAGGAAGGCTGAGAACTACTGTTACAGGGACTCGCCCACACATTCCATCTACAAATCCTTTGATATGTGAATTGTAAATATTTTCTTCTGATTCTGTAACTTCTCTTCTCTTTTTTTTTTTTTTTTTCTTTTCTTTTTCCTTTATTTTCAAGAAAGGGTTTCTTTGTGGAGCCTTGGCTGTTCTGGACTCGCTTTATAGACCAGGCTGATCTCGAACTCACAGCAATCTGCCTGCCTTTGTCTCCCAGAGTGCTGGGATTACAGGTGTGAGCCACCAATGCCAGCTGTCACTTCTCTTTTCATTCTTTAAGGGACAATTTTAAATAGTTCTGTTCAAGATGTTACACTTTTAACTTAGGGCACAGTGTTTCTCTAGTGCAATGTGCTCTCCTTCCCCTGTGTACCAGCACTTTATTAGAGAAGATCAACATTAAAATTGCCATATAACTCAATAAATTTGGGTACTTAAAATACTTTACTGTGGAAAGATAGTGTATCTTAACCTGCTTTTCTTTCTTTTACTTTAAAAAAGAGCATTTCCAAGTGGGCAGGACATTTAAAGTTTGGTGAATCTAATCTGTCTTTATAGTTAGTAACATTTTTTCTTTGTTCTAAAAAATACTTTGCTTACATTGCAAAGGTCTTTTTCTATTTTCTTCAGAGTTTTAGCTTAGGTGTTTGGATTTTATGGTTTAGTTTCATAGTTTTAGCTTTTATTATAGCTATAATCTACATGGAGTGAATTTTTGTGAATTTTATATGAGTTATGGGTCCAGATTAATAGATATTCATGTAAATGCCAGTTTTAGTAATTCTTAAAACTAAACAACATTTTTTTTCTTTTCTCTTTCTCTCTTTTTCTTTTTCTTTTTCTCTTTTTTTTGCAGAATCTCTATCCAAGCTAGCCTTGAACTCTGCATGTAAGAGAAGACAACGAACACTAATCTATGTATGTATGTATGTACGCATGTATGACTTTTAACCTTTTGATCCTCCTGCCTCAGGCTCCCAAGTGCTGAGATAACACAGGCATGTGTGACTGAGGCCTATTTGTGTATTGCTGGAGAGGGAACTCAGGGCTTTGTACGTTGCACGAAAGTGTTCTACCAACTGAACTGCATTCCAGGCCCAATTTAGTGACTTTTAATAAATTGCTTTACGTTAATGAAAACAGCATATGTACTATTTATTATATACATTTATATTACAATCAGAGCCATCTTGCATTCTGTGTGTGTGTGTGTGTGTGTGTGTGTTCTCTCTTCTCTTTCATCTCCCTGAAGGAGCATTGTGATGCAAACACTCAGGCAATATGTCTAGCTTTTTATATAGGTAGGTTCTGGGAATTTGAATTCAGGTCATCATGCTTGTGTGGGAAGTAATTTTACACACTTGAGTTATCTCCTCTGGCCAAGAATAAGTTTTAAGGGCACATATACAATTAAAAATTGTCACACGTACCAAACCTTGCAATTGCAAGAATTTTAGATATTTTTCTTCTTTCTACTCTATATAATCTCTCCAATGAAGTTAATTTCTTCCAGTGAACATAGTTGCGAGAAAAGCTTTATTTTAAAGCGAGTTCCTTTCTTTCTCTTTATAGCCCAAAGTCCAAAGCTTTTGACTGTGTGGTAACTAGTTCAGTTGCTAGGTGTTTTGACTTGATTTCAGATCTTCTACAACTTCCAAGAACTTGGGCTGTGGTTCCCAGACCCTGAAGGCAATATATATAGGCAACCTATAGCTTCTGTTCTGGCTCTAGTATTCCTGGGAGATACTTGTATGTGTGTTATATAGGTCATTCACAATCTAAGGCAGTAGGAACAGGAAGGAGGAAATCCATCCCAGCGCAGATGTTTTACCTGAAAGTTGAAGGCATTAAAGGAAACAATAATGTAACTCGATACATTAGTCCTATTTGTTTTTCCTGAATTCCTGAAGCCAAGAGGCCATGAAATGCATTATAAAGACTCTTTGTTTTATAGAAGCTTAGAGTGGCACAGTGCATACCTTCTGTGTTTAGTTTGGACTCTAGGCAAAGGAAATACCATAGAGTTCTATGACTAAGAATGCCTTTATCTTCTCCACAGCATTCGGTAACCTTTGATCTTTTCATAGTGGGCTAAGCTACTCTGTCATACTATACCCATTTTCCCAGAGCATTATTCTTCTTTCAACCATATCTTTATTTCCTAAGTAGCCAACCCTACTTAATAGCCTCTAATCCCCGCTTACTCCTCCCAGAGCTTTGGTTCTTCCTCTCTTCCTGAACTGCATGGCTACTTATGTCTAAAAGACTTGCGGTCAACATAACTTCACAGCCTCCTACAGTTTCCTCTTTAATAGTTCTTGCATCCAGAAAATGCTGTTACTACAAGGCCAGGTAACATTGCAACCAGTTAAAGTATAGCTACAATGATATGGGGAGAATTTAGAAAAAACATCATGCTTGGTGTGGTGGTACACATCTGTAACCCTGAGTAGTCTGGAGGCTGAGGGGGGAGGACTACAGAGAGTTCAAGACTAACTTCTGCTACATAAGGAAACCACGTTACAGACAAACACATAAAAAGAAGAGGAAAGAAAAGAAAAAAATCAGTAGGATTGCATTCCTCCAGAAAATTCTGGCAAACCTGGACAGCCTCGTTCACAGAAGGTGTAATTTCCAGAGGGCTCTAATCTTGGAAAATAATGCCAAACATATGGCCTTAAAAATACAAGGTGAAAGACTAGAGTAGCACCCAAAGGTGGGTCATGCAGGGAGAAATTATGAAAGACTGTGGTATCTAGGAGGCTTCACATATTCCCTTCCAAGTTGCTGGATTCTATGAGACTTGTGTCTCTAATGGTTTATGAACTATTTTATAGCTTTAAATTTAGACCACCAACAACTCATGATGTTCTAATTCACGATGTTCAAGTGAATTCTTCCAAGTTGAGGGACAATGTATTTACCTACCCTCATCTAGTTTTGCTTCACTTTTCAATTATTTCCAGTATTCCTATTGTCTCTCTAGGTATACGAATGTATCTCTGAGTCCTCCTTTGAAGAGAGCATAACAACTTATTAGTTCCTTGGCAAAGAGTTAAAGTCTTTTGGCACATGCTCACTTTCTATTTGCAGGACAGTCATAACTCTGCCTTTTTTTAAAAACGTTCTTTTGGTAGACACTTATGTACAAAAGCTGGAAAATTAAAAGAATATGGCAGTAGAGTCTTGCCAACAGAAATGATGACATACAATAAGATCTAAGTTTGAACTGACAACTTTAATAGAACTCACTGGTAGCCTCGACGTTGAGTTTATAGGGAATAAGAAGCCAGACACTGGTCTTGTGGGATCCTGCTGCCTCCACAAAGTCATTCTCTAGAATTGTTTAGAAACACAGTTGTTTCTAAACTCTGACTATTTTTCCCAGTGAGAATTTGGATGACTGCTTTTGCTTCAGTAAAAAAGTTAAAAAACGGCGCAGCTTAAAAAACAACACACGATAAAGTCTGAAATAGACTTGTTTCTATGCCACGACTCATTTACTTGCCCAAGGCTCAGCCCTGGAACGTGGTGTCACTTGTTTCCTCTGCAAGACCATGACAGAGTTCAGACCATTCCCTAAAAGACATATCAGGATGAAATTGACTGAAAGCAGGAAATCCATTCTTCCTGGACTGCTGAGAGTGTCTTCCCTGATGGAGTACTTGGTTGTACCTCTCAGTTTCTTCCATCCTTTTGCAGTGACAGACTCACTGGGCACAAGCTCCTTAGAGACATTTCCAAGTCTCCATCCTTTTCACCTTTGTTCTCTTTTTCCTCTGGCGCCTAGAACAATTCCAGGAAGCTTCCCCCAAGCCTCAGGAACCATGCTGAGCAGCAGAAAGGGGTAAGTGGCGGCGCCAACTTAATGTGGCATTCAGAGGTTCCGTCCTAAAGGACTCTGCTGTCTGTTCCTTGCTTCTGCTCTACCTGCTTTCTGATTATCCTGGCTATTAGCTCAAGTGCTATATTGACCTGGACTTTGGACGGATGGTGGGTATCACTCTTGAAGATCGTTTTTCACTAGCAATTGTGATCCTTTGGCTTGTACATATTGCTTTCAAACTGTCTTGACTATTCTCCCAATCTATTAAAATAGACAACAGGCCTACAATCCATTTCCTACAATGTTGAAGCTCCCTAGCTTCCTACCAGCCTACTCATGGCTTCATTAGGAAGTGGTCATTTCCTTTACATCTCTGAAGGGCCATCTCACCCAATAGGTATCAAATGATATGACTGTCAGTGATATTAATGACCCACTGGAACAAAATATGGCCAAGAGTTCCCAAATAGAACACCAATGGCTCAGCTCAGCTCTCTCTGTCTGTCTGTCATCTGTCTGTCTTATCTTCCTCCACTTCCTCCTTTTTGAAATAACCATTTGTTTCTGTTTATGTGTATGTACCTGTTGGTGAATGATAGCATGTACATTCCCTAGCAGATATGTAGAGGTTAGAGGAAATATCATGCCTGGCTTTGTCATGGGTTCTAGGGATTCAAACTCAGGCTGTCAGGTTTGTGCTGGATTCACTTTTATCCACTGTGGCAACTCCCTGTCCTCGCTCAGATTTTCCATTGCCTACTTAACTATCTCCAGACACATTCTGATTTGAGCTTTATTCCCAACGGCTTGGCTCTTCTGTTGCCATCATAACTTCTCTGCAATAGTCCCATAACAATCAGAGAAATGTTTTCTTAGCATCTGGTTTTCTTTGCTTTCTGTTGTAATGGGCTAGTGGGGTCTGGATAACTTATAGGGAGAACAATTTACTTAGGTCATGGCATTTTTGGTTCAGAGCTTCAGGGTAGGAACGTAGAAGAGCATATGGGTGGCCTTGTGTTCTACTTTGCCTTCTATTACTGTGACAAATGCCATGGCTAAAGCCAACAAAGAGCAGGGAAGTGTTTATTTCATTTTACAACTCCCAGGTCAGTTCATCGCTGAGGGAAGTCAGCGTAGGAACTCAAAGAGGGAAGCTGGAGGCAAGCACTGAAGCAGAGACCACGGAGGAGCACTGCCTGCTGGCTTGTTCAGCCTGTTTTCCTGTATAATCCCGGGCCACTTGCCCAAGAATAGCACCATCCACAGTAAGTTGGCCTCCGCCCCTGCATCAATCAGCCAAGAAAATAAACTGAAGTCCTATCAACAGGCCGATTTAATGGAGGCATTTTCTCAACTGAACTTCCCTCTGCCCAGATTGACCCTGACTCATGTCAAGCTGACAAATAAAACCAACCAGAATGCCTTGATTTCTAATTACTCATCCTCACCGCAGATAATCCTGCAAGAACTATGTCCATTCATTCATGAGGGCAGCGGCTCCATGATACATTCTTCTCTCTACATGGTTACAGCACAGATCAAATTTCAATATGGATTTAAGAAAGGATAAAACCTACTTAAGCAAGAGCACCCGATTGTCACAAAGTCGTTCTCAACCTACATTGTCCTTATAAACAGAGCATTTTCTCTTGATCCCACAAACAATGTGACTCCTCAACTTGCATAAAGCCATGTGTCATTTGGCAGCTTTCTTCTTCTTCTTCTTCTTCTTCTTCTTCTTCTTCTTCTTCTTCTT